>NC_046666.1:34253777-34290244 GCF_010883055.1 Belonocnema kinseyi | reverse complement strand
TATAAATCTATAAACCAGCATATTAATTTTATAACAAACAGGTTAATTTTATGCAACAAAAAAATACAATTTTTAAAGAAAATACACTAATTTTAAGCGAAATAGTGGAATTTTCCACTAAAAAATACAAATTTTCAACAAAATAGCGGAATCATTAACTAAAAAATATCAGTTTTTAACACAAATGGTATAGTTAAATTTTTTGTTCAAAAAGTAAATTATCTATAAAATAAAAGGAAAAATTTGGTAAGTGCTCAATTTTCAACTAAAACTATGAATCTTTAACTGGAATAGATGAAATTTAAACCAAAAATGTGAATTTTCAAAGAAGAAGACTAATTTCTACCAAAAAGACGAATTTAAAAAAAAAATTTAATTGAAAGAGATAAATTACCACAAAGAGTTGAAGAGTTAAATATTCAATTAAAAAAAAAACGAATTTTTAACTAAGATAATGTAATATTACATTGGAGTAGTTGCCGTTTCAATTGATACCATTTATTTTCAGAAAAGAAAATTAAACATTAAAAGATACGATTTTTCAACAAAATATACGAATTTTTAACAAAATATTTGAATTATGAACTAAAAAAGATCAATTTCCAAATAAGCATGGAATAATTTAGTTTTCAGTTAAAAAATTAATTTTCCACCAAAAAAAAAGCAATTAATTTTCAACCGCAGTGATGCATTTTCCACTAAAATTATTAATCTTTAACCTTAATAGGTGAATTAAAAAAAAAAGAATTTTTAACAATAAAGTTTAACTTTCAACCAAGCACTTTTATTTTTAACCAAAAATATAAATTTTCAAATAAAATTATGAATATTTAACTGGAATACTTTAATTCAATTTCCACTAAAAAAAAAAACAATTTTCAAGAAAATAGTTGAATTTTGAACTAGAAATGATTAGTTCTCAATCAGAAATAGAATAGTAACATTTTAAGTTTAAAAAAACTGATTCTCAACCTAAACGTTGCATTTAAAAATAAAATGGCGAATCTTAAACTGGAATAGTGGAATTTTCAAACCAAAAGATGAATTTTAAACAAAATAATTTAATTTCTACTAAGAAAGATTGCTCAGTCGAGAGAAAAAATGGAAAAAAAAACTATTGACTTTTCAAGCAGAGGTGAATTTTCAACCAAGAAGAATAATATTACACGCAAAAAAGGAATTTTTATCTAGAAAAGACAAATTTTCAACCAAATAGGCGAATTTTGAACTAAAAAATATTAATTTTCTGATGAACTGATCAATTTGCAACCAAAAATCAAATGATTGAATTTTCAGTTGAAAAAAATTAATATTTAACCAAAAAGATGAAATTTCAACGAAAATGGTGAAATATTCAATGGAAATAATAATTTTTCATCTAAAAATTGAATTGTTGAAAAAAAAAGTTTAACCAAAGCAGGGTGGCCGTTTTAACCGACGAAATAAATTCCCGGTCATTTCCTGGTTCGCAAAAATTTCTCACAGTCAATGAAATTAAAAAAAATGGAACTCTAAAGCTAAAAAAATTTTCACTTAAGGTAATAAAAACTTGGCTGCAAATGTAAGCACTCAAAGAGAAACTGTTAAATTTTAAACTTTTAAAATTGAAATTTAAGTTTTTAATTACAAAATGTTGTATTCAAATGTCCAATCATTTACGCGTATAAAATTAAAGATACTAACATTTTTCAATATAAAAAAATACAAATTCACGTCATCACAATCAATGCTCTAAATTAAAAAATCAATCAATGAACTTTAAAATTTTCAAAATCATATAATTTTAAGGAATTTTAAGCTAGAAACATTAAATATTGAAAGATTGCAATATTTTTAACTGAACACTTCTTAAATTAGAAATTCAACCATTTTCTTTTTAAATAGTTTAAACATCCTTGGAAAGCTTTAAAATTTTAGTTAAATAATTTTAGTTAAAAATTCGTTCAGTAACTGGAAATTTGTCTATTTTATTGAAAATTCAACTGGTCAACAATTTTGTAGAAAATGTAACTGCTTTGTTGAAAATTTATGTATTTTTTTGTTTGAAGATTCACCTTTTTTGGTTTTTGATCATTTTTATTGTAATTTCAATTTATTGGTTAATCCAAACTGCTTTTTATTTTTAAATTAATTTTTTTACTGACATATCAATTATTATAATTTTCGTTAAAAATCCAACTCCTTGGTAGAATTACTTTCTGGAAAGTTTTTTTTTTTGTTCAAGATCATTAATTTTAGTTAGAAAACCGTTTGTCTTTATTACGTTAAAAATTCGTTCCTTTAATTGAAAATTTTTTCTTTTATTGAAATGAAAATTCAATTTATTCATTGAAAATTAACTTTTTTGTAGAAAATTTAACTACTTGATTTTTTGTTGAATTCGCAATTCTACTGTTTGTTTGTAAGTTTACGTTTGTTGTAAAATCCATCTGTTTTTTAAAATAAATTCTTTTATTATTGTAATATCAACTATTAAATTTTTATTTAAAAATTCGACTCTTTGGTTGAAAGTTAAACTACTACTTTCTTAGAAATAAATTGTTTTGGTTGGAGATTTATTATTTTAGTTGAAAATTCGTCTTTTTTCCTTTTCTTTTGTTAAAAATTCTACTACTTTGAAGAAAATTCATCTTTTTGGTTTCAATTCAACTATTTTTAATATTTAAAATAAAAATCTTTTCTTATTTAAGTGCAAAAGTACAAAAATAGTGTCAACGTTAAAAAAAGTGTCAAATAGTATCAAATTATATAATTTTAAGGAATTTTAAGCTAGAAACGTCAGATATTGAAAAATTTTAACTAAACACTTCTTAAATTAGAAATTCAATTATTTTCTTTTTGAATAGTTTAAACATCCTTGGAAAGCTTCAACATTTTATTTCAAAATATTGAGAAATCTAGAAGTTGTTTTAAATTGGTTTTAAATTGGAAATTATTTTTGAAATTTTTTCAGAACTGAATTTTTTCTACAATTTTTAGAAAATCCTGTAAATTTTAGAACATTTCTTCACAATTTGGATGTATAAATAACAATTGAACATTCATTATTTATAGGAGAAATTTGAGTAATTTGAAGAGATATTTTGAAGTTTTGAAAAAATTCAAATTTAATGTAAAACTTGAGATGATAGCTTAATATAAAACAAAATGTAGATTTTTGCAGATTTTAAACAAAAAAATTAGATTCTCTTCATGAATTGTGAAAGGCTTCAAAAGAATAAAAACATTTTCTTAAGATTCATAGGAAAATTAAAAATTTTTCATTTTGAAAAATTATTTTAAAAGAATAGTTAAAAAGTTTTTCAAAGATTTAAACAAATTTTCAAAAAAGATTCCAGAAGATTTTAAGAAAACTTTCTAAAATTTGCATGATAATTTTTTATATTTCCAAATTTCTAAATATCTCTTAAAATTACTCAAATTGTTTCTACAAATGTTAATTTGTAAATTATACATCAAAATTTAAAAATTTCATTTAAAAATTAAGCATTTTTTAAAAAGAACAATTAAAATTGTAACGTTCAGATTTTAAAGATTCTTCGAAATTGTAACAATTCCAGGCTTTCTATGTCAAACAATACAGTTAAAGATTCTTTACTTTTAAATATTTGGTTTCAATTTACTTGCCTTAAATAAAAATTCAAATATTGCTAAATTTTCAATAATTAATCTTTTTTTAATTAAAAATTTCAAATTGAATATTTTAGACTGAAACAATATTTTAAATTTAATAAAATCCTTGAATTAAGAATATATTATTATGAAGTTATTTTTAAGTTGAAAATAGTTTATAAACTTTCAGACATACGTTTACATTTGTTTAATGACTAAGACTTTCAAATTGAAACGGTTTAAGTTTTAACGTTAAAATCTGAAAATTCTTAACTTTTGAACTGATTTAAAATCGTTTTGTCAAATCGTTTTTGTTCACTTTTTATTACTTAAAGTACAGGTAAATTTAAAGAAATTGATTTATTTATTAAATAAAAATGTTTTTTGTCCAAAATTTTCAACATCAAAGGCTTTTATTTTTTATTTGATCAAGTCTTTAAAAAAGAATTAATAAATTCTTTAAGTTAAAAATGTAAGCTTACAAATAAAAAGTTTTAATGGAAAATTTTTAATGTTAAAAGTTTTTGAATTACGCATTGTAAGCTAAAGAATAGCATGATTGAAAAACATAACGATCCAACGGCCAACCGGCAAAGAGACGAATATTAACCAAAATGTTGGAATATAAACAGGAATATAATTACATTTTCACTTTGAAAACCAAAACTAAAAAATAAATACTTTTATGATAAATAATAAAACGAGGTTTCAACAAAATAGCTTATTAATCAACCAGAAATGATTTTTTAATTAAAATAATGAATTTCTACACAAAAAATCCGACTTTTTAGCATGATTTGAATTTTCCAAGAAATATTTTTAATCAAGAAAGAGAAAAAATTGCAAAGAAACAGTTGAATTTTTAAGGAAAAAGATGAAAAAATGTTTAGCAAAAAGAACGAATTTTCAAAAAAAAAAAAAAAAAAAAAAAAAAAAAAAAAAAAAAAAAAAAAAAAACGTGAATCCTCAATTAAAAGCGATCAATTTTCAGCCAAAAATAGAATAATTAATTTTTTAGTTAAAAAATTTATTTTGAACAAAACAAACGAATTTTCACAAAATAGTTCAATAATATAATATAAAAATGCTTTTACAATCAAAGAATCATTGTTATTTAATTTTATATTGCGATTATAAGAAAAAGAAATTTCTGACACTTCCACATTTTTCCAGATATATAAAAAGTCCCTGAAAATTTGATCTCCGATTTTTTTGGTGATTCAAATGCTCATCTACATGATGATTTATTTGGTCAGCAATCTGTTTATTATTAACATTTTTTTCTCTATTCAAACTTGGATTATATCTTTCTATGGTTGAGGCAAGAAATTCTGCTAATCTATGAGCAGCTTCTTTTTCATGGATTTCTTCGACATCCGATTCTTCACTAAATGTAAAATATAAAACGATAGTTGAACAGAAAGTTAAGAAAAATTGTCCTAACTGGATTTTGAAGATACCAAATCTAAAAAATTGATTTCTTATTTATTTATAGAAATTTGACTTTACTCTACTTTTGATTCTTCCACTTTTAGTTTTTCCATTAATCTAGTTTTTTTATTAAACCAGAAAAATGTTTTCTTCTTAGTTCTATTGTTTTGAATACAAGATGAAAAAGAAGAAAGTCTCAATTTTTTCTTGTCTTATTTTTTATTTTATTTTAAAATGTTCCTATAATAATCTATGCATAAAAAATGGAACCTGATAAAATTATAGACTTGGAAACAGATATTTAAATACAAATTTGTAAAATTCCTATCTATTGTTTTGGTGTGTTATTTATGCTTTTATAAAGATTAAAAGTTCCTTAAAACCTTCAAAACTGAATTTAACAATTATAAAATTAAGAGATTTAAATTCGATTAAAATCAAATTCAAAATCCTATTTAATGTCCAATAATCAAGTTACTGTATTAAATTCAAAAAAAAAAACAAGAATCCAACGACTAAATTTAGACAATTACCATAAAAAAATTCCTAAAAATGAAAAAAAATGTTGGACAAAAATAAAAAAAATAGGAAAGAAAAATTAAAAGGCAACCAACCAAATCCCCTTAAAATACCCACGTTTTTATTTTTGTCCAGATTTTTTTTTCTTTTTTTAAATTACAATGGAAACATTTTATGGTGGCAGTTGAAATTTAGTCGTTGGATTTTTGGTTTTGTTGTCAGGAATTCTATACATTAAAAATAATAAATAATCAATTGAATAATTATTAACTATCAAACACATTTCAAATTTTATAAAATAGAACCATTTTTTTATACGGGTATACATTCAAATCCTGGAAAAAAATTTCCTGGAATATAATTTTTTGTTGCAAAAAATTAATGTTTTACTAAAAAAAATATACCAGTTGAAATTTGAATTTTTTTTGTTTTTGAAATCGTATATTTGGTTGACAATTTTCTTATATAAAAATTGAACTATTTCAGTTGAATATTCCATAATTTTAGTTTAAAATTCATCCTTTTTATTGAACATTATTTTTTTAACTGCAAATTTAAATATCCAATGTATAATTGAAAATTTGTATTTTTTTAGTGAAAAATTCATTTATTCTGTTGCAAATGCGTAAATTTGGTAAAAACTGCATTTTTTTTGTCCAAACTTCATCTTTTTGGTTAAAAATTCAACTCCTTTTTTTCTGAAGTCATACGTTTTTTTATTTAAATTCAAATATGTTTCGCTATATAAGCCAACTATTATATTTTTCGCGGATGATTCTTCTTTTTTATCAAATTCAAGTGTTTTTGGTTTAAAAATAAAATCTTATTTGGATGAAATATTACATTTTTAGTTAATAATTATTCTTTATTGTTGAAAAATCAACTATTGTGGTAAAAAATTAATATTTTTTGGTTAAAAATTCTAATTTTTAATTAAGAATTAATCTGTTTTGGCTGGAGATTGAACTATTTGATTAAAAATTCGTCTTTTTTTGGTTGAATTCATAAGTTTTTTTTTAAATAAAAATATTTTTTGGTTGATATGTTAATTATTAAATTCTTCGTTGAGAATTCATCTTTTTTTTATTAATTTCAAGTGTTTTTGATTAAAAATTATTTTTTTTTTGGAATATCATCTATTACATTTGGTTAGAGTTCATCTTTTTTATTGAAATAAATTAAATTTTCTATTGAAAATGTAACCAGTTCAGTTAAATATTCCATCAATTAGGTTCAAATGAAAAACTGGTTTAATTATTATTTAAATTCATGGAATTAAAAAAATCACTATTTTGACACAAAAAAAACATTATTTACAATAAATTCACGAAATTGTATACATGTTCCGTACCGATTGTTAACAAAATGCGAGATACTTAAATCTAAAAACATTTTCTGGCATTTTTAGATTTTTCAACAACATAGATGAATTTTTGTGCAAATAGTCGAATTATTAATTAAAAATATGAATTTTCTACCAAAAGACAAATTCAAAACCAAATAGTTGAATTTTCAATTAAAAGGATACATTTTCAATCAAAAGTGAAATAATTGTATCTTAAGTTTAAAAAATTAATTGTCAATCAAATAAGAAACAATTTTCAAACAAAATACTTAAATTCTTAATCAAAGCAATAAATTTTAAAGTAAAATTATGAATCTTTAACTAAAATAGTTGATTTTTAAACCAAAAAGATAAATTTTCACCTAATATGAGAGGAAATTATTTTTTAACAAAAGAGTTTAAGTTTAACCAAGTAGTCGAATTTTAAACCAAGAAGAAATTTTTTTAAACAAAAATGATGATTATTTAACTGAAACAGAAACCAAAATGAAAAATTTTTAATTAAAATGATAAATTTTCAAATGTTATAGTTGAATTTTTAACCAAAAATTCAGTAGTTAAAGTTCAAACAAAAATTCAGTAGTTAATTTTTTAGTTAAAAGAAATTATTTTCAAACAAAAATATGAATAATAATCCAAAATAATAAAATATTCAACTAGAATGTTACATTTTCAAACAAGAAAATTAATTGCCAAACAAAAAAAAAACAACGATTTTTTAACAAAATAATTTTAATTTCAAAAGGAATGATTAAATTTTCAGTAAAAAAATTAAGTTTTAACCAAGAAAAGATCGAGCTTTCAACATAATAGCTAAATCTTCAATTAAACAGATGATTTTTTCAATAGAAATTTTCATTCCAAAAAATCTACTAGTTGATGTCAACCAAAAACAGGTTTTAAAATTAATAAAAAAAAAACAGTTTAATTCGACAAAAAATTACGAATTATCATCTAAGAAAGATTCTTCAGTCAAGAGAGAAAACAATTTTAACCAAAATATTGAATTTTCAAGCAAAATGAACGAATTATTAACAAAAGACATGAATATTTTAACAAATACTTAAATTTTTTACTGAAACAGATCATTTTTCAACCAAAAATAGAATAGTTGAATCTTCGATTTAAAAAATTAACTTTAGTTTCAGTTAAGTTTAAAAAAAACTTTGTCAGGTTCAAAAATAAAAAGAATTTTTAACGTAAAAGTTTAATTTGCAAGCAAAGAAAGAATGTTTTCAACTAAAATGATTAATCTTCACCTGAAAATGATTTTTTTTAACAAAGTATCTCAACTTCCAATTAAATAGTTGAATTTTGGACCGAAGATACGAAATTTCAACAAAAAAGTTGAATTTTCAACGAAAAGTTTCATTTATCATCACAACAAATTAATTTTAAATCAGAGTTAAATTTTTAAACTTGAAGAGGTGACATTTTAACCAAAAAATGGAATTATTAAATTTGCAGATAAAAAAATTAATTCTTAACAAAAAAAAGGATTTTTCTGGCAAAGTAGTTCCACTTTGAACCAAATAATTGAATTTTCAACAAATAAGTTAAATTTTTTATTTAAAAAATACGAATTTTCAAATACAAATGATCAATTTTCAACTAAAAATGCAATTAAATTTTTAGTGAAAAAATTGATTTGCAATTAAGAAAACAATTTTCAAAAAACTTATTAAATCATCGATTAATCAAATTAATTTGTAACCAATTAATTCAACTGTCAACCAAGTAATAGAATTTTCAACGAAAAATGTAATAGTTAAGTTTTCAACTAAAAGCGATCATTTTTCAGCCCAAACTTGATTATTTAAATTTTCAGCCAATAAAATTATTTAGAAAACAAATTTTTTAAATCTTTAACCAATAAAATAAATTTTTAACAAAACAGACGAATTTCCAAACAGGAAATTAAGTTTTAACAGACAAAAAATTAATGTTGAACAAAATATTTAAATTACCAACTAAATTAACCAACTGAATGAATTCATAACAAAGTAGTTCCACTTTCAACAAAATAGTTGAGGTTTCAACTAATTACATGATATTTCAATCAGGTAATTGAAAATTTTAACTACTAATAATCGATTTTCAACTAAAAACGCAAGAGTTAAAAATTAAGTTTAAAAAATTGATTTTCAATTTTTAAAAAACAATGTTTAACAAAATAATTAAATCATCAGCCAATAAAATGAATTTTTAACCAAATAATTCAACTGTCAACCAAGTAACCGAATTTTCAACGAAAAATGTAATAGTTGAGTTATATTAAAAAAAAAAAAACAATTTTTTAAATCTTTGACCAATAAAATGAATTTTCAACCAAAAGTACGAATTTTCAATCGTAAAACTAATTTTTAATACAAAAAAATGAATTTTGAACAGAATAGTTCAATAAAAATAAAAAATAAATCAATTTTCAACAAAGTAATTAAATCATCAGCCAATAAAATTAATTGTTAACCAATTAATTCAACTGTCAACCAAGTAGTTGCATTTTCAACTACTATTTATCTTTGACCAATAAAATAAATTTTCAACCAAAAAGTACAAATTTTCAATCATAAAACTAATTTTTAATACAAAAAAATTAATTTTAAACAAAATAGTTAAATCTTTAATCAACTAAATGAATTCTTAACCAATCAATTCCACTTTCAAAAAAATAGTTGAGGTTTGAAAAAATAAGATTGATTTATTTCATAAAAAAGTACAAATTTTCAAAAAATTGGTTGAATCTTTCTAGTTAAAAAAAAAGGTAATTTTTGTCCAGGATTTGAGTAGACACCCTGATATTATAAAATTAAAAAATTTCTAATCTAATCTCAAGTTTGTGAAATATTCAAGGCAGCAAAAGCTGCGCTAACATTGAAGATACAAGGCGGAGTGAATCTCACAAACCTAATAGTATTTTTGACATTGATATAAGTCGACGAAATCGTGATTGCAATTCCTAAAATGACAACCAAATATCCAAACCAATCCCTCATCATCTGGAGGTTCCAAAACCTTCTCAATCCAGGTGCCTCAACAGAAATAACTCGTCTCCGACGTTGAGTAATTCTGCTAGCTTCCAAAAACACAGGCCGATCGTCTCCTTTCTGACGCGTGAGTTCAAGATCTCTAGAAGAGCCTTCACGCTGTATGTCTTCGAGATCAGTCAGCTCACTGGAAGGATCATTATCATCGTAATAAACGTAGGAATACCGATTCGGAGCCGCGCTGCCATCAGCAAATCCATAGAAAACAGACTGCGAATGGATCCTCGGATCAGAGGACATCTCGTGAATAGAGCGTCTTTCTGAACTGGAAAACACTTCCGGGGTGGTGGCTGGACCACCGTTTCTTTCCTTTAAGGCTCTCGCTCGAATGTACATCAATGGAGGCAGTACAAAGACTAAAGGTCCGGATAAAGTACCACCGATTAGAGCCATTACGATATCAAAACGTGGTACCGATTCTCCAACTGCTACGCCTAGGAAAACTACAGCTGATCGCATTGCACAACGTTTCCATCCGAAGGCTGAAAGAATAGAGTCCATCATGTTCTGAAAGGTATACCGTAAAGGGCAGTTATACATACATCGCCCCAACTCTTTCTGTTCTCTTAACCGATAAAAAAACGGGAAATTACCGGAAATTAAATTAATTTTTACATTATCTTCAGTTGCAGGGGATTTGAGTGTAAATAATTATCGTTTTTATTTTATAAAAGGGAGTTGGTGAAAAAATAAAATTTCCCTTTGGACAAGGAATTTTGGTATAAACGATATCAGGGTGGCCGTTTTAATCAAAGAAAAAAATTCACGGTTTTTATCAGATTCGCAAACATTTTTCACGGTCAACGAAATTTAAAAAATCGAACTCTTTTCTAAAAATGTTCCCATTTAAAGTAATAAACAATAAATTAAATTTTAACGTATGAAATGGAAGGTATTAACACTTTTCAATTGAAATGTTTTTAATAAAATGCAGATAAATTAGAAAATTTAAAACTTTTATAAATTATAGAGTTCAAAGATTCAGATTAAATTCCAAAAATATAAATCCACGTTAACATTTTCAATAGTCTAAATTGAAGAAGCAAGCAATGAACTTTAAAAATGTTCAAAATTATATTTTTTTTAAGATGTACACTACGCACAATCAATCTCAAAAGTTGCCTATCTTTAAAATGAATTATAAAATCGACAAAAAAATATTTATTAATAATTTCTTTAAATCTTGATAGAGGTTGCTAAGTAACCATCAGAAAAAAATTTAGATCAAAATTGTACATTTAACCGTTGTTATTTAAAGGTCCAGTTTTCCCTTTCTCTTAATTTAATTTTTATTAAATCCTAATGATCAAGGCCTCATTTTATTCTTTGAAAGATTTCCTACAATTTTATTTGAAAGGTATCAATTAAAATTTAGAGTATGATTGTTTATAAAAATAAAGAGAAATAAAAAACTAAACCTTTAAATAACTACTGTTAAATAAACAATTTTAACCTGAATTATTATTTTCTGAATTGTGCTTAAAAGCCTCCATCAAGATTTACAGAAATTAATAACAGACCTTTTTTTTGTTGATTTTATCAATCATTTTAAAGATAAGCAACTTTTGAGATTGATTGCACGTTTTAAGCTAGACAAATGAAAACATAAAAAATATTTTTTTTTTTAACTTAACAGTTTTTAAATTAGAAGTTACATTATTTTCATTTTGAAAGGTTTAAGCATCCTTAAAAGCTTAAAGATTTTATTTCAAAATATTGAGAAATCTAGAAGTGGTTTTATATTTTTTCAAATTTAAAATCATTGTTGGAATTTTTTCGAAACGTTTAAATATATTTGTAATGAATTGAATTTTTCCTACAACTTTTATAAAATCCTGAAAATTAAAAAACAATCCTTAAAATTTGTATTTATAAATAACAATAGGAACACTTATTATTTGTAGAAATTATTAGAGTAATTTTAAGAGATATTTAGAAGTTAAAAAAATATTAAAATTAAATTTAGAACTTGAAATGATTTCAAATTATTTACACGAAGCTTGTGCCCCGAAAAAATTGGGCTATTCATACCGAAATTTTGGTGTAAATACCTACAGTGAAAGGCTTAAACAGAATAAACATTTTTTTTTAAGATTCATAGGAAAATTAAAAATTATTTTTAATTTTGAAAAATTATTGTAACAGAAAATTTAAAAAGATTTTAAGAGATTTTCAAAATGACCAAAACAGAACCTGGAAGATTTTAGGGATTTTTTTTCTAATTTGCAGGATTTTCCAAAAGTTGTAGGAAAAATTCGGTTAATTTAAAAATATATTTAGAAGTACTAAAGAAAAATGTTAACACACTTCTTTTCAATCACTTGAACACATTTCAAGTTTTTAATTGATTTTGAATCTTTTCAAAACTACGAAGTATCTCTTGAAATTACTCAAATTTTGTTTACAAATAATAATTGTTCAATTGCTATTTATACGTCCAAATTTAACAATTTCACTTACAAATTAAACATTTTTTTAACAGAACAAGTCAAATTGTAATGTTAAAAGTTGAAAAGTTCTTCGAAATTCTACAGATTTAAAGCTTTTTGTTTAAAGCATTCAGTTTCAAACTGTTTACTTTTACATATATTTGTATTCAATTTACTCGTCTTAAATGAACAGTGAAGTTTCTAATGGCTAAGAAAACTAATAAAAATAATATATTAATAAATTTATTTATTCAATTCAATATAAAATTTAATATAAAGGAAGACCTAAAACTTTGAATGAAAAATATTTTATTGATGAATCATTGACATTGTTATTTAAAAATAAACTCATTGGAATAAATGATATTATTTTAATCTCAATTCGTATTAAAACTTTCGAATTCAAACAGTTACAACCTGGCAATTCTCAAATTTTGAACGGATTTAGAATTGTTTTCTCAAATTAATGATTGTTAAGTTTTTTATAGTTTAATTATTTGCAAAACTGTTGAAATCAAACTTGAGCAAATTTTTCTTCTGAAAATTCGTAAAATTCCCGGTCGATAAATAAATTCACAGTCATTTCCCGGTTTTTTCAGGTCTCAGAAAATTCCCGGTCATTTCCCGTTTCAGCGGCCACCCTGGATATAACGGGAATTAAAAAAATAGAAACTGGGATTTAGAAGAAAAGAATTCAAAAAATTCCGATTGAAAGTAAAAATTAGTCGCAATTTAAAAGTTCCTTCTTCCGAAATTAAAAAAAAAAGTTGCAAAAGCGGTAAATATTCTATTGAAAATGATTTCTATGAGAAAAATGTGTAAAATTGATAATTTAAATGATAAAAACTTGTAGCCGAGTAAATTATTTATTGTGTTGAAAGTTTTTTAAAATTATTAGTGTGAAATCATAGGATTAAAATGTGTAGCTCCAGGCTGTAAGTCATACTATAACAACAAATAGCTCATTTTTCAACACAAGAAATTAATTTTTATTCAAAATGACGAATCTTAAATTTAAAAAATAATCTTTTTCAACAGACGAGTTTGTTTATCAACCAAGTAAATTTATTTTTAAACCAGAAGAGTAATTTTAATCTAACATGAACTTTCAAAGAAAAAACTGATTTTCTACAAAAAAAAGTCGATTTTCTGCCAAAATAGATTTTTAACAACATACGTGAATTGTCAACGAAATAAATGAATTTTCAATGCAGAAAAACAAATTTACATCCAAATTGTTGAACTTTGAACTAGAAAAGTTCAATTTTCCACCCGAAATAGTTATATTTTCTACTGAAATAGTTAATTTTTTTAGTCAAAAAGTGATTTTGAAGAAACTAGTTATATTTTTAAAACGATAGGAATTTTCATTTAATATGATGAATCTTCCAACAATAAAATTAATTTTCAAAAAAAGAGTTCAGCTTTCAACCGCAAGTAGTTGCATTTTCAAGAAAAAAAGGTCAATCCTGAACGAAAAATGTTTTTAAAAAACTATATTATAATTTATAAATATTTACTTTTCGTTATACTACTTCTATTCTAAAAATTACTTGAAGCACTCTCTTTTTTTAAATTTCGAAAAAGGAACTTTTAAATTGTGACGAATTTTGACTTGGAACAGAGATTTTTTAAACTCCTTTCTTCTAAATCCCACTGTAAATTCTTTTTTAAAATTCCCGTAGATAAAGTAAAAATTACTAAAATATTAGGAACTTGAATTTTGCTATGATCAGAAGTTCCGGGTTTTTAAACTCAATTCCGGGGTTTTCCCAGTATATATTTTTTAGAAAGCGGAAATGTATAGATGAATTAATATGAAAAAGTACATTATAAGGCTAATTATTAATGTTTAAATATTATTATTACTATTATTAGTAGTTGAAAATTCAATTCTTTTTTTAAAAGTTTGTCTTTTTTATTTTAAAGTTTACCTGCTTTAGCAGAAATTAATTCTTTTTTTTTGTTGATAAAAATGCAACTGTTTGGTTACAAATTAAGCTATTATACTATTTGCTTGAAGACTGAACTATTTCCTAGAAAATTTACTTTTTGTTTAAAATTTATATTTTGGTGTTGAAAACTAAACTAATATATTTTCTGGATGAAAGTTCCACTTATAAAATTTTTTTTTTTATTAAAAATTTATCTGTTTTAGTACAAAATTGATCTTTTTTGGATAAAATGCAACTATTTGGTAGAGAATTTAATTATTTTGTTAATAATTAATCTTTTATGGTTGAAAAAATACGTTTTTTTTTATTCAAAGTTGAATTTTTTTCTCAGAAACTTAGTTTGTTGTTACAAAAATTCAATTTTTGATGTTACTGGATAAACTGGAATTTTTTTTGGATGAAAACTCAACTTTTTTGTAATAAAAAATTCATATTTTTCGATAAAAATGCAACTATTTGCTAGAGTTTGAAAATTAAAAATTTCATCTTTTGTAGAAGAAATTTCATTTTTTGTATGAAAATGTCACTTTTTGGTTAAAAATTATTTTTCTTTGCTTGATAATTCAACTAATTTATTTAAAACATTTCGTTGAAAATTTATCTTGTTAGTCAAAAATTTAATTATATTTTTACAAATTAATCTTTTATATTTGAAAATTCAACTACTTGGGTCAAAGTTAAACTACATTGTGAAATTTTTTTTATAAAAGGGATATGTCTGGTTGAAAATTTAAGTATTTAGTTGGGAAATACATCTTTTTTTTTTGTTTAGAATTCAGTTTTTAACAGAAAATGGGACTTTTTCATTTTTTAGGATTGATATTTTTTAGTTAGAAATTCGCGCTTTTTTTTTTTAATATTTTTTAGTTTGAACTTTCCTTTTTTTGCGTAAAAATGCATCAATTTCGTGGAAAATTAATTTTTTATTGAACAGTCATATTTTTTGTTTGAAAATTGAATTTTTGTAAAGAAAATTCGTCTTCTGGTTTGAAGGTTCAATAATTTAGATAAACTTTTATTTATTTTTTGAGTGAAAAATCTTTATTTGTTGGAAATTCGTTTTTTTCGTTTTAAAATTCTTTTATTTTCTTATGTCAATTTCATTCTTTTTTGATTAAAATATATGTACAGGGAACGGAGGCCCTCAAACCCGTAAAAGGGAGAGATTAAATACATACAAGCATTTTGTTAAATAGTTATCTTTTAAAGTAGAAAAACTTTTTTTGTGGTATGAAATAAATTAATAAATTTGAAAATGTTAAATTTGTATATAAAACACTGTAATTCCTCAAAACGTCTGAGCTAGAAAATAATTTATATTCAACCGCTGATATTACCTAAAGAATAAAAATATTGTTAAAAATCATAAATTCTCTTAAATTTTTTAAAATTCTCCTAAATTCTGCCATATTCTCGGTTATATAAACTGAACTTAAATTCTCGGGAGTTTAAGAACCCTAATAGGGCTGGTTGTAACATTTTTCTTCTATTCACGTCATAAAATTATGCAAGAAATTAAAAATGCGAAGGAAATTTATATGAATTTTATTAATAAATCGCATCTAAATTGATCGAAAGATACTCAAACATAACGATATTCCACAGAAAATAATATATTTATATTCTTGTTCGTACAGTTTATTATTTTATATTGTTTTCTTTAGCAAACACATTTTTTTTAGGTTTTTGTAAAGATTTTATGAAAATCAGGGTCCCTGGTTATTTTTTTAAATAGTGTAGATTTCAGAGTCTTTCTCCTGTTAAATGCGAACTGCACTAATTGAATGCAGGAAGAAAAACTGTTTTTCGTTGAAAGGTAATTATTTTGAATTGAAAAATTTACTATTATATTTCCGGTTCAGGATCCATCGTTTTTGGTTACAGATTCTACTATTTGCTTGAGAATTAAATGAATTTGTGGAAAATTCAACTATTTTGTTCAAATGTCTTTTTTTATTCGAGAATTCAATTAATCAGTTGAAAGTTGAACTACCTTATTCAGAAATTCATTTTTTTTGTTGGTTAAAATTAAATTTGTTTACTGAAGATGTATCTTTTTTATTTGAAAATTGATTCATTTAGTTGGAAATTCGTCTTTTTTAGTGAAAGAATATTCATGTTTGAAAATTCATTTTTGGTTGAAAGCTCATATTTTAGGATCAAAAATTCAGACTTTTTAAAGAGAATTCGAATTCTTTTGCTGGAAATATTAACTATTCCATATTTTCTTTACTTTTACCGCTTTTAGAAGAAATTTCACCTACTTGGTTAAAAATTAACTTTTTTTATTGAGAAATCAAGTTTTTGGATTAAAAATTCACATGTTTTGTTGAAGATTCATTTTCTTTTAGTAGAAAATTCAAGTATTTGCCTAAAAATTCAATTAATTGGTTTGAAGATGCTATTATTTTGTTAGAAAATGCAACGATTTCGTTAAAAATTAACTTTTTGTTATACATTTTTTTCTCTAAAAACCTTTTGTGGTTGAAAATTCAACTCTTTTGTCGGTTAAAATTTAATGTCTTTAACTGAAAATTATATTATTCCATTTTTGGTTTAAAAGTTATCGTATTTAGTTGAAAATTCATTCAGTTAGTTGGAAATTATTTTTTTTAAGTGGAAAAATAATATTCATGTTTGAAAATTCATTTTTCGTTGCAAGCTCATATTTTAGGATCAAAAATTCAATTTTTTTAAAGAGAATTCGAATTTTTTCTGGAAATATCAACTGTTCCATTTTTTTTAATTTTATCGCTTTTAGCAGAAACTTCATTTACTTGGTTGAAAATTAACTTTTTTATTAAGAAATCATGTTTTTGTGTTAAAAATTCATTTTCTTCTAGTTGAAGATTCTATTATTTTGGTCTAAAATGATTATATTTTGTCGAAAGTTAACTTTTTGGTAGAAAATTGATGAATTTGGTTGAAAATTCTGGTATTTTTCTGAAAATTCATTTCTTTGGTTTAAAAATTCGATTAATTTGGTAGAAAATACAACTATTTCGTTGAAATTTAACTTTTTGTTTGACATTTTTGTCTCCGAAAATCTTTCGTGGTTGAAAAGTCAACTCTTTTCCCGCGAATTCATCTTTTTTTGGTTTAATGCAAGTGTTTTTGACGTAAATTAGAATCATTTATGGTTGAATCACAAATTATTCCATTCTTGGTGAAATATTGATCGTTTTTATTTAAAGATTTAACTAATTGGTTAAATTTGTTGTTGTTGAATATTTAATTATTTCGTTGAAGATTCAACTGTTTTGTCTAAAAGTCATTTTTTTTATCGAGAATTCAATTAATCGGTTAAAAGTTGAATTTTTTTATTACAAAAATGTGTTTGATGGTCAAAGTTTAATTTTTTAAGCTGAAAACTTTTACATTTTAGGGTCAAAAGTTCAACTTTTTAAAAGAGAATTCGCATTTTTTTGTGAAAATATCAACTATTCCAATTCTTTTTATTCTTACCGCATTTAGCGGTAATTTCAACTACTTGGTTGAAAATTAAATTTTTTTGTTGAGAAATTATGTTTTTGGATTAAAAATTCAGCTGCTTTGTTAAAAACCTATTTTCTTTTAGTTGAAAATTTTATTATTTTAGTCTAAAATTAACACATTTGGTTGAAAGTGAACTTTTCGGTTGAAAATTTATCAATTTGGTAGAAAATTCAAGTATTTGTCTAAAAATTCAATTCCTTGATTTGAAAGTGCTATTGCTTTGGTAGAAAATGCAACTATTTCGTTGAAAATTAACTTTTTGTTTGGCATTTTTGTCTCTAAAAATCTTTTGTGGTTGAAAAGTCAACTCTTTTTGCCGCGAATTATTCTTTTTTTCGGTTTAATTCAAGAATTCAATTAATCGGTTGAAAGTTGAATTACTTTATTAAAAAAAATTTTGCTGGTTAAAATTTAATTTTTTCAACTGAAAATTTGAGTCTTCTATCTTTGGTTCAAAAGTGGTCGTTTTTAGTTTAAAATGAAGCTATTCTGTAGAAAATCTATTTATTTTGTTAAACAGTCGTCTTTTTTTAATAGAAAAATAATATTTATAGGTAAAAATACATATTTTAGGATCGAAAATTAATTTGAGTTAATTGTCATTTTTGGTTGAAAGCTGGTCGTTTTTAGTTGACAGCTCTATTATTGCATTTTTTGTTACTAATAACTAATTTCATAATTTTTAGTTGCATAGTCAACCATTACATTTTTTTAAAAATAATAATGTTATTTTGTCGACCAGAGTGTGATGTTAAATTTTGATGATTACTGGTCTATTAATTTTAGATTTAACCATTTTGTTTGAAATTCATTTTTTTTGTATTAAAGATTATTTTTCTTGACTGAAAATTAACTATAGAATTTTTGGTTGAAAATTCGTGTAATTGGTTGAAAATGATTATTTTTTGTTTCTTATATAATTTTCTTGACTGAAAATTTTATATTCCAATTTTGGCTAAAAATTGAGCTTGAAAAATCAAATGTTACATTTTTTGTTGAGAATTCATATTTTTTCGTTAAAAATTCAATTGTTTGATTGAAAGTTGAATTAATTTGTTAAAAATTTGTTTTATTGCTTGATGATTTAACTACTTTTTTTTAATTCTTCTTTTATCATTAAAAAAAATCAATCTTATTGGTTGAAAATTCCACTATTTGGTTCAAAGGGAAACTACATTGTCAAGAATTCACTTTATTGGTTAAAAAAATTGTATTTTGATTATGTTAAAAAAAATTGATTTTTTATTTATTTTGTTAAAAATTCTTTTTTTAAGCCGAAAATTTAACTATTGCATTTTAGATTGAAAAATTGATCGTTCGTAGTTGAAATTTCAATTATCTGTTTGAAAATTCGTCTTTTTTGTTAAAAATTCATTTGATTGGTTGAAGATTTGTCAATTTTTGTTTTTTATGTAATTTTCTTGATTGAAAATTTTAAGTTTTGATTGAAAATTGATAACTTTTAGTTAAAAACTCAACTATTACATTGTTGATTAAAAATTCAACTAGTTAGTTGATAGTTGAATTAATTTTCTAACAATTCAATTGACTGGCTGAAGATTGAATTACTTTGTTGAAAATTGCGTTTTTAAATTGAATTCATGTTATTTATTGAAAATTCTTTTTTTTTAATTACACTCATTGGTTGGAAATTCAACTATTTGCTTGAAAGTAAAACTATGTTAAAAAATTTTTTTTTAAGAATAAATTTTTCGAACTAAAAATTGAACAATTCTATTTTTAGTTAAAATTTGACCCTTTATTGTTTAAGAATTTAACTAAAATTAATTTTTTTGTTTTGTTGAAAATGAACTTTTTTGTTGAAAGTTCAACTGTTTTGTAGAAAATTCCTATCTTCGGCCCGAGAATTTAACAATTGGTTAGAAAATTCAACTATTTGATTAAGAGTTGAATAACTTTGTTTAAAATTCATTTTTTCATGAGAAGATTCATCATTTTAGTCAGAAAATTTATTTCTTTTCTTAAAAATTCAACAATTTTTGTTAAAAATTCGTTTAATTTTCGCTGAAGATTACATTTTTAAATTAAGCATTGGACATTTTTAGTTTAAAATATATGCATTATGTTGAAATTTTCAGTTTTTTAATTTTTGGTGATTTTTTATTTTGTTATTTCGTTGAAAAATCGTATTTTCTTTGATAGAAAATTGATTTTTTTGTTTAACAATGTAACTTTTTGATTCAAAATTATTCTCTTTTAGTTGAGGATTCAACTCTTCTGTTAAAAGATAGGCTTCTCTGGTTAAATTTAACTGTTTTTCATTTTAAATTAAAACCT
Source organism: Belonocnema kinseyi (assembly GCF_010883055.1). Classification (NCBI taxonomy): domain Eukaryota; kingdom Metazoa; phylum Arthropoda; class Insecta; order Hymenoptera; family Cynipidae; genus Belonocnema; species Belonocnema kinseyi. The sequence goes on along the minus strand of NC_046666.1, from coordinate 34,270,113 downwards.
TCTTTTGTTGAAATATCAACTATAGTAGAAATAAAAACTAATTTCTTAAAAATTAATTATTTTTTTGAATGAAGATTCAAAATTTTTTTGGAAAATTCTTCTATTGTTTAAATTAAACTTATTCGTTAAAAATTCAACTATTTGTTTGAAATTAGAACTACTTTTTTTTCATTCTTCTTTTTTCAAGCATTAATTTTTTTAAACTAAATATTAAACAATTCCATTTTTGGTTAAAAGTTGAACGTTAAAGTTTAAAAATTCGACTCTGGTTGAAATATAATTTGTTTTTGTTGAAAATAAACTTTATTGTTAAAAGTTTCACTGTTTTGTATAAAATTCCTATCTTCGGCCCGAGAATTCAACAATTCGGTGGAAAATTCAGCTATTTGTTCCAAAGTTGAAGTACTTTGATTAAAATTCATTTTTCAGGTGAAGATTCATCATTTTAATTTTAAAAATTAATTCTTTGTTTGAAAATTCAACTATTTAGTTAAAAATTTGTTTAATTTTCGGCTGATTAAATGTTTTAATTGAAAATTTAACATTTTTATTAGAAAATTTATATATTTCGTTGAAATTTCCAGTTTTTTATTTTTTGCTGAATTTTTATTTTGTTCTTTTGTTGCAAAATCGTATTTTATAGAAAATTGATTTTTTTGTTTAACAATGCAACTGTTTGGTTGAAAATTAATCTCTTTTAGTTGAGGATTCAACTCTTCGGTTGAAAATTCAACTTATTTGGTTACATAAAGTTTTTCATTTTAAATTAAAACCTTGCTTGGTTGAAATATCAACTATAGTTGAAATTAAAACTAATTTCTTAAAAAATTATTATTATTTTAATGAAGATTTAAAATTTGTGGCGGAAAGTGCATCTCCTGGGTTAAAAAAATAATATAATATTGTTTTAATACAACTGTTTAGTTAAAAATTAACTTTGCGTTGAAAATTTAATTATTTCGTACAAAAATAGTTTTTTTAATTCATATTTTTTTAATGAAAATTTAATCATACCATTTTTGTGTAAAATTTTATCTTTTCAAGTTTGTAAATTCTATTTAAGAGATAAAATTTAACAATTCATCTCTTCTCCTAAAAATTTCATCGTGTTTTCGTTAAAAATGTAACTTCTTGGTTGAAAATGAATCTGTTTTGATTGAGGATTCAAATATTTTGTTGAAAATTCGTCCTTTTCAGTTCAATTCGCCTGTTTTTATTTAAAATGAAATTATTTTTTAGGTTAAGATATCACAAATTACATTTTTTCTTGGGAATTCATTTGTTTAAAGATTAAACTACGCACTTGACCCTTAAAGTGCATTGTGGGTTTCGGACGCCCCAAGAAATTTGCAAATTCTTATCAATCATACTTAATTCGAAAAAATTAAGTAAGTAAACTATTTCAAAAGTATAGTAATAAATTTTCAGGTTAAAATAATTAAAATTTCATGAAATGAGTTTTTAAGTAAAAAACTCTTTTTTTATTTTTTAAAATAATTTTTTAAACAAACATTAAATAAATAAATGGCTATAAAATCCACTCTACATTATAAAAGATACCTTAAACTATATCAGATAATTTTATTGTGACAAAATATTCAATAGGGGTTAAACAATACACGATTAAATACGCTGGGGTATAGAACACCCACGATGCAATTTACCGTGATTTTTACCATGTACGCACTTTGAGGGTTAAAAGTTGAACTAATTTGTTTATTCATAAGAATCAGTAAGATTTTACCAAAAATCTCCTCTCTACTCAAATAAATTGACGAAAAAAAAATTAATTTAAAAAAGAACTTACATCTTTGAACCCTCCACTGATCCTCTAAATGCTGAAAGAGCGCAGAATGTCCCAATGCACTCGAAAGACACAATTGAAGTGCAGCTAATAAAATTGCGGCTCGAATTGCATAACTAGCTGGAACAACTTGAAGCACATTGGCTGTTGTGCTACCACCATATTTCCATGATGCCAAGCCAGCAGTGATACCAAATAAAGTACCGCTGACTATAAAAAAAATTGATTAAAATTGAAAAAAAATGACCGGATGTCAACAAAAAATATTTACCCAGGAAGGAAATTATAACAGCCTTATTAATAAGATGCGGTTGCCTCATATCTACTTGAACGGTCATCAAGGTTGGATGCAGATCGAATTGGAAAGCCAACATACCATATCTGTACAATAAAATCATTGTGATTTTTATTTCGAGGATATTTTTTTTTTTTTGTAAAAAATTTATAAATCTACTTAAACGATCACCCTGAAATGAATTTGTCCCAGCCTGGTGATGAAGGAACTGGAAGAACGTTTAATGGACGATCGTCATTAATTATGCACCACCAAACTAAAGCGGCAGTTAAACCGACAGCCAAAGTTGAAAAAATTGCGACCCATCTGAAGTAAAGAAATTTTTTATTTTCTATAAAATTAACAATGGCAGGCCTCGTACCCACTTCAGAGATAAACAATAGTATAAATAGTGTCACGAATTTGGTAAAATAGTATCAAAATAGTAGCATAACATTTTTTAATTATTAATGTTAGTATTAAAATTGTATAGTCCGAAATTAAAAAATAATGCAATGGAAAATTAACTTTATAAAAAAAAATCCGGTTTTTCAACCTAACATTTTTTAAGTATTAAAAATCGTTGAAACTTCGTCTTCTTTTTTGGCTGAATTTTAAAAATTAAAATATTTTTTATTAAAAATTCATCTTTTTGGGTAGAAAATTCGACTACTTTTTTAATTCACGTTTATTATTTTTAAATTTATCTCTTTTAATAGAAATGTCATCTTCGGCGGGTAAAAATATAAATTTTTGGATGAAAATTAATCTTCTTTAGTTGAGGATTCAACTGTTTGTTGCAAAATTTGTGTTTTTTGGTAAAAAATTTTACAATTTTTTGTTCATTTCGCCTTTTTTATTAAAAATTTCTTTTGTTTTAGTAGAAATTTCATCTATTTGGATAAAGAAATAACTTTTTGTTTAAAAATTAATATTTTTGCTTGAATTCAACTGTTTTTATATAAATTTAAAATATTTTTTGGCTGAAATGTCTCCAATTAAATTACATGTTGAAAATTTATCATTTTTTATTTAACGTACAATTTTTTGGTTAAAATTGAATTTTCTTCGGTTGAAGATTAAACTATTTTGTAGAAAATTCGTCCGTTACGGATAGAAATTCCACTCTTTTTTCCAATTTCGCCTTTTTCTACGTAAAAACTTAATATATTTCGGAAAAATTTGGAAAATTGAATTATTTTATTCAAAATTCCACAATTTTATTCGAAGCTTATTATTTCTTAGGTGAAAATTCAACAAAATCATTGAAATTTTGTAAAAATTGCACCTTTTTTGGATAAAAATGCATCTAAATCAAAGGTTTTATTGCAAATTCAACTGTTTTGTAGAAAATTTGTATTTTCGACTCGAATATGTAATAATTTGGAAGAAAATGTAACTCTTGGGTTGTAAATTTATAGATTTTGTTGAAAATTCGTCTTTTATGGCTAAATGTAAAACTTTTAGTTGAAAATGCAACTTTATTTTATAGAAAATTCGTATTTTCAGCAGATAAATTCAATAATTTAGTAGAAAATGTATGTTTTTTGTTGCAAATACGTCTTTTCTGGTAGATTATCAATGTTATTATTTTTTTAATGCAACTATTTTAAATAGTTAAATCCAAATGTTTTTATTATTTTTAATTACAATACTTCTTCATAATTTTATTTGTAAATCTATTTTTTTGTTGTTGTAAACATTAAGTTTTTAACAAAAAATTCAACTTATTAATTAAAACTTAACTTTTTTCTTTAAATTTCATATTCTCGGAGTAAAAATTCAACTGCTCTGTAGATAATTCGTTTTTTTTTACTTCAAAACTAAACTATTGGGCACAAAATAATACTGTTTTGTAGAAAATTAGTATGGTTAGTTTTTGTTAAAAATTTATCTTTTTCGTTACAAAATTCAACAATTTAGTCAACAAATTTTAGAAATGAAAAAAATGAATTAAAAATTAATCAAATTTTGACTAACATCCGACCTAGAGTTCAAACTATTTAATTGAAAATTCATCTTTATTGGTAGAAAATTCGTTTTTTTCGATAGAAAATTAATCTTCTTGATTAAAAGTTCACCCTTTTTTGTTAAAAATGCAACTAGTTGCTTGAAAAGTAATTTGTCCTAGTCAAGGATTAAATTATTTGGTTAAAAATGCTTATTTTTTGGTTGAATTCAAGTAATTTTGACTTCAAATTAAAATCCTTTTTGGATGAAATATTAACTATTACAGGTTTCGTTAAAAAATCACTTTTTGTTGATGAAGATTCATCGTTTTAGTTAAAACTTTATTTATTTCGAGGTAAATAAACCGTTTTGTTGAAAATTCTAGTGTTATAAAGACCATTTTTCTTTTTGGCTTAAAAATTCAACAATTTAGTAGAAAAGTCATGTATTTTCTTAAAAATTCGTTCTAAAAATGTACGAATTTTGTTTCGAATTAATCCTTTTTAGTGGAAAATTAATCTTCTGCTTCGAAAATTCATCTTATTGGTTGAAAATTTAATTATTTCGTTGAAAATTCAACTGCTTTGTAGAAAGTTTATCTTTCTGGTTAAAAATAAGATTATTTGGTTGAGGACTAAACTATTTTGTTTAAAAAAATCGTCCATTTTGGTTCAATCCAACAGTTTTTTTTATTTGAAATGAAAAAAATTTTAAATAATATAAAAAGTTCAAAAATTAAAAAAATAGCGACATTAGCGGACAATTGTAAGTAAATAATGTATTTAGTGTCATTTTTTCAATTTTTCGAAATATTAGAAAAATAGTGTCACTCTAAAATAAAATTTTCAATAGAGTGGTAAGTCCGAGGCCTGCAATAGGAAAAAAAAAGTGAACCGCTAAAGTAATTCTAACTTCATATCTCGAGGACTTCCAAGCCACATGAGAGGACACAAAAGAATTCCCACAACCAGCAGCCAGTAACAGAAAGAGAGATCGAATACGTTATTCGATACTTTCAAACCAAATAACTGGAGGTTTTGAGATGCTGTAGAAATTCAATAGAAAGTTTAATTAGCAATTACAATATTTTTAACAAATTTAATTTTGAAAAAAAGGATTCTTCGCATACCTACTAAAAGATTAGGTATCCCACAACCAAATATTGTAAGGTCTAGTAGTAATGTGACGAAAGTGCGAGCCCATGGACCCAAAGTTAGCTCTGTTACAGCTGCTAAAGGGTACCTGCAAATATTGTATTAATTACATATTTAAAAAAATTAATTATTTAGTAAATTCAGGGTGTCTACTCAAATCCTAGAAAAAAATTCCCTGAAAATTCCAAATTTTTTCCAAGTATCTGAAGTTTTTTCCAGATCGAATTTTTCATAGTACGATTTTATTATAAATAATATTTTGTTCAGTTTCTATGGATACAATTAATATGGTTAATTTATAAAGTGTTAGCAAATTATATTACAAGCTGTTCTTAAATATATTAGCACCATAAATTAATTAAATAATAATAATGGCATAATTAATCATTTATTCAATTTGTCTCTAGAGTCTTATAAATAATTTTATCTTCTTATTCTTAAAATTTAGTGCATATTTCGGAAAAAATTATTGTCAGTACTATATTAAATTTAATTTAAACCCCTCACGATTCCTCAGCTTTCAAGTAAAAATATTACATTTTCAACAAGAAAGATGAATTTTTAACCAAATATATGAATTTTCAACAAAAAATTCGATTTTTCAACAAAATGCATTAATTATTAACCAAATATAGTAGTTGAATTTTCAACCAAAGAAGATCAATAAACAAACAAATAGTGATAAATTTGAACTAAAAAGAATCAGTTTTCAACCAAAAATGAAATAATAAAATTTTCACTTAAATTAATTAATTTTCTACATAAAAAAAATATTTTCAACTGAAATTATGAATCTTCAACTAAAATGGATGAATTTTTGACCAAAAAGATAAACTTCTAAGAAAGGAGTAACTTTCGACCAAGTAATGAATTTTCAACTAAAATTATGAATCTTTAACTGGAATGGATGAATTTTAAACCAAAAAGATGGATTTCTAAGAAAAGAAGTTAAATTTCATCCAAATAGTTTTATTTTCAACAAAAATTATAAATGTTCAAACAAGAACACTAATTTTCAAACGAGAAGATTAATTTTTTACTAAAAAAGCCGATTTTTTAACAAAAAACATTAATTTTTAACTGAAAAGACAAATTTTTAAGTTGTGATCTGAAGAAGATCAATTTTCAAACTAAAATATCATACTTAATTTTTAGTTAAAAATATTAATTTTCAACTAAGCTGATGAATATTTAACTAAAATCATGAAATTTCAAAAGAAATTATGGATGTTTAAGTGTAGTACTTGAATTTTCAACGAAAAAGACAAATTTTTAAACAAAAATATTAACTTTCAATAAGAAGATTAATTTTCTCCCTACAAAGATAATTTTTGAAGCAAATAAATTAATTTTTAACTAAAAAAATTTAAGCAAATAGTAGAATTTTGAACGATGAAAGTACAATTTTTAACCAATAATGCAATAGTTTAATTTCCATTTGAAAAAAAAAATTATTTTGGAAGGAAACTGATGAAATTTCAACTATAACATGATGAATCTTGAACTGAAATACTCGAATTTTAATACAAAAAGATTAATTTTCAGTCAAGAATATTCATTTTCAAATAAGAAGATTAATTTTCAATAAAAAAAAAATAATTTTCTATCAAAAAAGAGATTTTTTAACAAAATGCATGAATTTTGAACTATGAAAGGTCAGTTTTTAATCAAAACTGAAATAGTCAAATTGTCAGTTAAAAAAATTAATTTTAAACGTTAAAAAATGGCACTAAAATTATGAATCTTCAACTGGAATAGATGAATTTTTATCTAAAAAGATAAACTTCTAACAAAAGAGTTTAACTTTCAACCAAGTAATGAATTTTCAACTAAAATTATGAATCTTCAACTGGAATTGATGAATTTTAAACCAAAAAGATGGATTTCTAAGAAAAGAATTTAAATTTCATCCAAATAGTTTTATTTTCAACCAAAATTATAAATTTTCAAACAAGAAAAATAATTTTCAAACGAGAAGATTAATTTTTTACTAAAAAAATCGATTTTTTTAACAAGAAACATTAATTTTTAACTGAAAAGACAAATTTTCAACCGAATACTTGAGTTGTGATCTGAAGAAGATCAATTTTCAAACTAAAATATCATAGTTTAATTTTCAGTTAAAAGTATTAATTTTCAAAAGAAATGATGAATATTTAAAAGCAGTACTTGAATTTTCAACCAAGAAGGTAAATTTTGAAACAAGAATATTAATTTTCAAACAAGAAGATTATTTTTCCCCCTACAAAGATAATTTTTGAAGCAATTAAATTAATTTTTATCTAAAAAAAACTCAAGAAAACAGTGGAATTTGGAACTATGAAAGTACAATTGTTAACCAATAATGCAATAGCTTAATTTTTATTTAAAAAAAAATACTTTTGAAGGAAACTGATGAAATTTCATCTATAAAATGACGAAACTTGAACTGGAATACTTGAATTTTCATAAAAAAAGATTAATTTTCAATCAAGAATATTTTCAAGCAAGAAGATTAATTTTCAATAGAAAATATTAATTATCGACAAAAAAAAATTTTTTAACAAAATCTATGAATTTTGAACTCAGAAAGGTCAGTTTTCAATCAAAAATGAAATAGTCAAATTTTCAGTTAAAAAAATTAATTTCAAACATAAAAAATTGCACTAAAATTATTAATCATCAAATGGAACAGATTAAATTTTATCTAAAAAGATAAACTTCTAACAAAAGAGTTTAACTTTCAACCAAGTAATGAATTTTCAATTGGAATGAATGAATTTTAAATCAAAAAGATTAATTTTCAAAGAAGAATAATTTGTTATAAAAAAGATTCATTTTCAACCAAAAAAACGAGTTTTCATAAAAATGCATGAATTATTAACCAAATATAGTTGAATTTTCAACCAAAGAAGATCAATAATCAACCAAATAGTGATATTTTGAACTAAAATGGATCAGTTTTCAACCAAAAATGAAATAATCAAATTTCTAGTTAAATAAATAAATTTTATACAGAAAAAAATAGTTCGAACCAAAATTATGAATCTTCAACTAGAATGGATGCATTTTTTACCAACATTTTCTACCAAAAAAGCCGATTTTTTAACAAGAAAACATTAATTTTTAACTGAAAAGACAAATATTCAACCGAATACTTGAATTTTGAACTGAAAAAGAACAATTTTCAAACTAAAATATCATAGTTTAATTTTCAGTTAAAATTATTAATTTTTAACCAAGCTGAAGAATATTCAACCAAAAAGGATGAATTTTCAAAAGTAATGATGGATATTTAAGTACAGTACTTGGATTTTCAACCAAAAAGGTAAATTTTTAAACAAGAATATCAATTTTCAAACAAGAAGATTAAATTTTCAACGAAAAAGATTAATTTTCAATCGAACAGTTGAATTTTCAAGAAGAAACAGAATAGCTAAATTTATAGTTAAGAAAACTTAATTTTCCACAACAAAAATTCAACCTGACTGATGAATTTTCAACAAAAATATCTTTAACTTTATCCTTAATTGGAACTGGAATCTTTAACTGGAACAGATTAATTTTAAATCAAAAAAATGGATTTATACCAAATAGAAGGAATTTCCCACAAAATACATGAATTTTCATCAGAAAAAAATTAATTGTCGACCGAAAATTGAAGTTTCTTCAGTTTAAAAAATGCATCTTCATTCAATTGGAATAGTTACATTTTCAGTATAAAAACAAAAAAATGTTTAACGAAAAAAATTAACTTAAAAAAAATAGTAACATATTGAAACAAAGTGATAAATTTTAAACTAAAATGATGAATTTTTAACTGAAATAGTTGAATTTTAAACAAACAAAGAAAACTAATTTTTAACAAAATTGCTCATTTTTATCCAAAAAGAAGAATTTTCAAACAAGAAGATTAAGTTTTAAACAAAAAGATTAATTCTCAACCAAAAAAAAAGATGATTTTTTAACAAAATACATGAATTTTCAAATAAATAGTTAAACTTTCAGTTAAGAAAATTAATTCTCTACCCCAAAAATAAAAACAAATTTTCTTTTCAATAAAATAGTTAAATCCAGTAATATAAGCCTAGTTTTATAAATAAAGAATCATTGCTATTCAATTTTATGTTGTAATTTAAAAAAATTAGGAACTCTCTAAAAAAAATGTCCTGACAATTCCAGGTTTTCCAGGTAGGGTAGAAACCCTCTGATTTCCAGTAGAATTTTGGGGGAAACTTTATTTTTTATGATCTTACCGGTTTTTTCGTGAAATATGAGGATCTAGAGCTGTAGCAATAATCCATGATTCTCCAAGTAGAGCAGCAGTGTAAATCTGAAGTCCAAAAACTACGAATACTAGCGGAATACCATACAAACCTATAAAGTTGATTAAAAATTAATCCAAGAAAGTAAAATTATTATTGAACTCTGTGGAGTGCAATGTGTTCAAAGACTTTTGAAAAGAAAACGCGCGATGGAGAATGTAGAGAAAATTCCCAATAAGAAGAATTTGAAGAGAAATGATAAAAATACAAATTTTGAAATGAAAAATAGAGGTTGACTATGTGAAGTTTTGCTTCACTTTATATAATTTTCCCTTTTAACTTTCAGATCGATTTCAGAAAATTCAGAAGATATTTAAAAATTGTTTACAAAAAATTTTGTTATCAAAAATTCGTTTCTTTTGTACTAATGTTTATTTTCAAGTGCATAATATATGAATATTATAAATATTAATTATTGTTATAAATAATATTATAAAACAAAAGTTTCCAGAGTTCCACAAAACTTCCCTTTAAAAATTCCCTTACTTTTCTGTCAGTAGTTTTTCATTTTTCTTAACCATTAATATGTAAAGAACAAAATTCTAATCTTGTAAAATTCTTATTCAAGAATCTTTTATAAATAAATCTAAAAGAAATCTACTGAATTTATAATAATTCCAGCTCAATTTTAACAAATTTAAGATAATTTCATAAGACTTCAAAAAATATTTGAAAATCTTTTCAAATATTTGAAACACTAAGAAATTATTAGTGATAACTTATTTTTCCGTGAGAAAGATTCTTTACAGCCTGACCTTATCCAATTTTCAAAAAAAAATTGTTGTTAATGAAAATCGTGTCATTTTTAAAATTGTATTAAAAAGCGATAAGAAAAAAATTTTCGCAAAAATAAAATTTGGTGAATAAATAATGTTTGTATTTTTCAAATTTGTTCATGGAAAATAATATTTTTAATTCTTATTATATTAAATCAATTCTTGAAAATGTAATTAAATTTCTATTTCAATTTCTTTTTTTAAAAATAATTGCGTTTTCTAATTTCGGGGATAGTTATGATCAGAGAAATATTATCTAAATATACAAAAGAAATAATCATTTTTAAATGTTTGAACCAAGCTATCAAAAGTATCGCAACGAGTTTGATGTGATACATAATATCTTCAGAAATAAATATCAAGTAACTCGACTCTAATTCGAACAAAAAATGCATCAAAAGATCGATTACAACTTGATCTTATCCAATTTTTGAAGAAAAAAAAAGTGTTAATTAACATCGTATTTTTAAATAAGGAAAAAGCAAAAGAAAAAAATGAGGTAAAAATAAATTTTAATAAATAAATTATTGTTGTATCTTTCAATTCTTTTCGTGAAGAATACTCTTTTAAACTCTGTAATTTATAGCAATTCCTTAAAATATAATAAAATAATTTTTCCAACTTTTTCATCTATAATTTGGTTATTTTCTTTATCGCATAGTTATTAACAGGGAAATCTTATCTAAATTTAAAAAATAGTTCATAATCTTTAAATATATCAACAACACTATTAAAAATTTTGAAACGATATAAAAAAAATCAATTTTCTAAATTCCCTGACTTTTCTCTGACCATTAACATAGACCATTAACATAGAAATTTTTATAAACAGAATTAAACAATTTCGGATTAAAATTTAAAAATTCATAGATTTATTTTTGATTTGCTTGATTTATTTTGTTGATTTTTACATTATCATCATTTATGAGTGAGAAAGTATTAGAATTGTCGGAAATTTGACATCACACTTTTTCAACGGATCTCCATGTTTCGAGACCCCTTGAATCCGAAAATCGGGTTTTCACGATGGCGTCTGTCTGTCTGTCCGTCCGGCCGTCCGTCCGCCCGTAAACACGATAACTCTCAAAAAAATGAACGAATCAAATCCATATTTAGCACACTTTTTCTAGGTCCTAAAAGAAAGGACGAGTTCGTTAACCAACCATTTTTGATAAAAATTCAAAAAGTGAGCGCATTTTGAAAATTTTTGAGACCACTTTTTTCTAAATTTTAAAATTCTATGTACGGATATTTATAGTATTACAAAGAACAAACAAATTATCCTTATGACTTTTTTCGATAAAAAGAAAATTCTCAGAGTTATAGCGTTTTCAAAATTTGTTTTTATCAACCGAAATTCAAAATTTGAAGCCGAATCGAAAATCGCAAATTCAAATTTTGAATGCACAAAAAATAATGGAAAACAAAAAATTCCATTTTGTGGACAAACTATGTAGGATACAAAAAAAGATGAATTAACAAAAATGGTTATCCCAAAAAAGATCTACAATTTCGTTAAGAATCACTTCTTGGTAGGACGCGTATTTTTTGTTTTATTCGTGAAAAATAACGTTGAAAAAAGTAAAATAAAAAAAAATGCCTTAATCTATACCAAATCTTTGCCAAATATTTGAAATTTTTGTGTAATCACATAAAATCTTTATGAAATATTTGAAATCTTCGTAAGATCTTTAAAATCTTTGGGAAATATATTAAATATTATTGAAATATTTTTTAATATTTGTAAAATTACTGAAATCGTTGAGAAATTATTTAAATCTTTGTGAAATCTTTTTAATCTATCCGAAAGCTTTATAGAATCATTAAGGTATGTAAAATCCTTTATATCTATCCGAAATCTTGACGAAATTTTTGTAATCTTTGGGAAATCTTTGAAAACGTTATAAAATATTTAGAATATTTTTGAAATATCTGTTACATTTTTTTAATTGTTGAAATCATTTGTGAAATTGTTTAAATCTTTGAAAAATATTTGATATCTTTGAGAAATAATTAAAATCTTTGAAATATTTTTGAAACATCTGTGAAATTATTCAGGTTGGCTGTTTTAGTCGACGAAATAAATTCCCGGTTATTTCCCGGTTCGCAAACATTTTTCACGGTCAATGAAATATAAAAAATGGAACAGTAAAGCTACAAAAAATTCCACTAGAAAATTTCTTGACAATTTGGATGTATAAATAAAAATTGAACATTTATTATTTTTAGACGAAATTTGAGTAACTTTAAGAGATATGTAGAAGTTTTGAAAAGATTCAAACTTAATGTAAAACTTGAAAGGATAGCCTAATATAAAACAAAATGTGAATTTTCGCAGATTTTAAACCAAAAAATTATATTCTTTTCAAGAATTGTGAAAGGCTTCAAAAGAATAGAAACATTATCTTAAGATTCCTAGGAAAATTAAAAATAACTTTTCCTTTTGAAAAATTATTTTAAGAGAATATTTATTAAGTTTTTCAGATTTAAGCCAAATCTTCAAAGAAGATTCTAGAAGAATTTAAGAAAACTTTCAAAAATTTGCATTATAATTCTTAATCTTTTTAAAACTCCTAAATAACTCTTAAAATTACTCAAATTTGTTCTACAAATGTTCATTTGCAAATTATACATCAAAATTTAAAAATTTCACTTACAAATTAGGCAATTTTCAAATACAACAATTAAAATTGTAACGTCCAAATATTTGGTTTCAATTTACTTATCTTAAATAAAAATTCAAATATTGCAAAACGTTCACATTTTTTTAATTACTAAGCCTTTCAAATTGAAACCGTTTAAGTTTTAACGTTAAAATCTGAAAATTCTTAAATTTTGAACTGTTTTAAAATCGTTTTGTCAAATCGTTTTTGTTCACTTTTTATTACTTAAAGTACAGATAAATTAAAAAAAAATTTATTTATTTATTAAATAAAAATGTTTTTTAGCCAAAATTTTCAACAACAAAGGCTTTTATTTTTTATTTGTTCAAGTCTTTAAGAAAGGATTTAAAAATTATTTAAATTAAACATGTAAGCTTAGAAATAAAAATTTTAAATGGCAAATTTTGTAAATAAAAAAATGTTTAATTACGCATTGTAAGCTAAATAATAACATAATTGAAAAACCTAACAATTCCACTAATTATTTATAAACTGTTGAAATCGAACGTGGGCAGATTTTTCTTCTAAAAATTTGTAAAATTCCCGGTAAAAAACCAAATTTATTGTCATTTCCCGGTTTTCCCGGTCCAAAAGGCCACCCTGTTATTGAAATATTTATGAAATGATTGGGAAATTATTTATGACTTTCTGAAATTTTTTTAACCTATCCGAAATCTCTGCGCAATTTTTGCAAAATAATTGGAAATATTTGTAAAAATGATTAAAATCTTTGCCAAATCTTTGGAAAATCAATGAAATCTTGTAAATCTATCAGAATTTTTTGCGAAATATTCTAAATATTTACTTAATCTTTGTGAAATCGTTTGCGAAATAATTAAAATATTTGTAAATTTTTTTAAATCTTTGTGAAATCATTGGGAATTCATTTATGCCTTTATGAAATATTTTTAATTTATTCGCAACCTTTGTGTAATCTTTGCGAAATATTTGTAATGTTTTTTAAATGTTTGGAAATATTTGTAAAAATGATTGAAATCTTTGAAAAATCACTGAAGCCTTTGTGACATTTTTTTTTAAATATTTGCGAAATAATTCTTATCTTTGTGAAATCTTTATGAAATATTTGGTAATATTTGTAAAATTATGAAAATCTTTTATATCTAGGCAAAAGCTTTGCGAAATATTTGAAACCTTTGATGTCTTTGGAATACCATTAAAATCTTTGTAAAAGTTTGCGAAGAAATCTATGAAATTTTAAAAATATTTTTGAAATATTTGGTAATATCTGTATAAATTATTGAAATCTTTGGGAAATCATGTATATCTTTGCAAAATCTTTTAAATCTATCCAAAAGCATTGCGAAATATTTTTAATGTTTGTGAAATCCTTGATATCTTTATCAAATCTTTGGAAAATCATTGAAATATTGTAAATCTACCAGAATTTTTTGCAAAAAATTCCACATATTTACGAAATTATTTGTGAAATCATCGACATCCTTTGCAAATATTTTTAAAGTTTTTTATATATATTTTTGAAATTGTTGAAATTTTTTGCGAAATTATTGCAGTCTTTGTGAAATCTTTTAAAACTATCTAAAAGCTTTGCGAAATATTTGAGAAATCCATAGAAAATGATTGAAATCTTTGCGAAATATTTGATAATATTTGTGAAATACCTTAAATCTTTGGAAAATCATGGAAATCTTTGTGAAATATTTTTGAAAGATTTGTGAAATTTTTAAAATCTTTGTGAGATCGTTTATTCCGTTCTAAAATCCTATAAATTTATTAAAAATCTTTGTGTAACTTTGCGAAATATTTGAAATATTTTTAAAATCTTTGAAAATATTTGTAAAAATTATTAAAAACTTTGAAAAATCATTTAAGTACTTGTGACATCTTTTTAATATTTGAAAATCTATCTAATCTTTGTGAAATATTTACGAAATATTTGATAATATTTCCAAAGTTATTGAAATCTTTGTGAAAACTTCGGGGAATCATTGATGCCTGTAATATCTTTTAAATCTAGGCAAAATCTTTGCGAAATATTTTAAACCTTTAATATCTTTGGGAAATCATTGAAATCTTTGGAAATGTTTGCGAAAAAATCTATGAAATTTTGAAAATAGAAAATTAAAAAATCTTTTTAATATACCCAAAACCTTTGCGAAATATTTTAAATCTGTGTGAAATCCTTGATATCTTTGGAAAATCATTAATTTCTTTAGGAATTATTATAAATATTATTAAAAGATTCGGTAATATTTGTGAAATTATTCAAATCGTTACGAAATCATATAAATCTTTTGAAATCCTTTATATCTTTAGGAAATATTTGAAACATTAAAATATTTGTGAAATTATTCAAATCGTTACGAAATCATTGAAAGCTTTGAAATCTACGAAATATTAAAAACATTAATTTTATATTTGGTAATATTTGTGAATTTATTGAAATAGTTGCGAAGTCTTCAGTCTTTGTAAAATCTTTAAAATCTATCCGAAATATTTGAAAATTGTAAGAAATCTTTGCGAAATATTTATGTACAATTTTTATTTAGTATAATATTATTACACTATGTGAAAATTGTGCAATTCAATATCATAAGTCTATTCTCCCGTCTCCACCTAGAGAAAAAAGACTCCGCCGCTTCTGACTGGTTGTATAAAAAATGAATAAAACTCACCACACTGCACGATGGCTCTTGGGAGGGCAATAATCGGAAAGACACCGAAGATATCAATAATACAGAGAGTTGCAAAAGCAACTGAAAGTCCCGATTTTAGTTCTTTGAATAGCAGCGGTATTCTTTCTCGATTCATGATCCTTCAAAGACTTCTTTCTGTCTTTTAGTTTTAGTTTTGCTTGATGTCCAGAAAGTATCAACACAGACCGGTTCTCCCCGATTCGTGTTTGTAACTTGAGACTATTGAACAGAGTCGGATAAAGTCTGCGGGAGCGAACGAAGACCTATAAAAGGCTTCTTTACTTCCTTGCAAAAAAATACACATATTTTTACACATATAATCCGAAAATTCGGTATAATTACTGAAAACATAACTTAATATTAAATACATTTAGGAGAAGAAATTAATAAACAACCAAGCAAGGAAAATTTTGGAAACGAATTGAAACGCATTCACAACTTTTAGGATTCCTAATTAGCTACCTAATAGTTTTTAATTTTTTTATTGTAAATTTTTTCTCAAAGACAGCTATGAAATTTAAGTTCGATAATGCAAAGATTAAATTTATTAAAAATTCGTTCGTGTATTTTTCGCATTTTTAAATGACTGAATTTTCCCCATTTTTTAAAGAATTAGTCTATTAAGTATTTTATCATATTTGGGATATATCTTGCAGACGAATGGAGATCATACAGCTCATGTAAGAGAAAGGATAAAAAAATCAGCAGGGGTAATGAAACAGATATGGGGAATAGG
>NC_046666.1:34101668-34253677 GCF_010883055.1 Belonocnema kinseyi | reverse complement strand
TAAGATTGTAAAAAATATATAGATGTAAACGGAAAGATTGTAAGGAATGGAAGTCATGTAAACCCTTAGGGGACACATTATGAATAAAGAAGAAGAACTATTAAGTATTTTATCAAATTTAAAATTGCATAATTTCGAAAGCTTCGAGTGAAAATGAAATAATTGTTATTTAGACCTAAATTTAAGAATTTAAAAGAATATAATAAAAAAAAAACTTAAAAAAAAGATTTAAGCAAATTCTAATAAATTCCAGTGAATTCCAAAAAACCGCAGGTTTAACAAAAATTCAACTGGATTGAAAAGAATCCTAAAAGTTAAAAACAAATTGCTAAATTTAGAAGAATTTAATAAATTCGGAAAAATGAAAATGACCAAAAAATTAAATTTCATTCGAAAAAAATTAAAAAGAATATAAAAGAATTCACGACAATGAGTATGAGTTAAAGTTGACTTCCGAAATAATTAAAAAATAAAATAAAGAGATTTCAAGATAAATTATAAGAATTAAAGATTAGTATAAAAGGATCAAAATAATTCAAGTGAACTTAAGCGAGTTGAAAAGAATTAAACAGAACCCGAGATATCTAAAAAAAAAGCCAAGAGAACTAAAAGCTGTTCTAGAGAGTGCAAGGAAATTCAAAAGAATTTGAGTGAATTCCAAAACACCAATTTAACAAATATTCCATTTGATTCAAAAGAATCCTACGAGCTGAAAAAATGAAGCGAATTTAGAAAAATTCAAATGAATTCGGAAGAATTCAAAGAATTGTAAAAAATTCAAGTAAATCACAAAAATGCAAAAGAATGCAAAACAAGTGCGAGTTCACGTTTATTTTCGAAAGAATTCAAAGGAATATAAGAAAATGAAAATGAATACAAGAAAATTTAAAAAAAGAGATCACAAGAATAAAAGTTTAATAGGAAAGAATTCCAAGGAATCCAAAGAATTCAAGTAAATTCTCAAAAATTGAAAAGAATTTGAGAGAATTATTCAAGGCAATAAGTACGAATTAAAGATGAATTCCAAATGAATCCAAGAAAATTAAAAGAGATTGAAGAAAATTCAAAAAAAGAGATTTCATTATAATTTATATGAATTAAAGGTAAATACAAAAGAATTTCGAAGTGAATTCAGGACAATTAAAATTAACCCGAGAGAATTATAAAAAAAAGCGAAGAGAACTTAAAAAAATTTTTTAATTAAAAAAAAAAGAAAAAAGATTGAACAAATATTCAATTGGATTTAAAAGAATCATAAAAGTTTAAAATTGCAATTAAATTTAGAAGGATTCAATGGAATTCGGAAGAATCCGAAGAATTAAAAGAATGTAATTAAATTGCAAAAATTCAACAGAATTGAAGACAATAAGTACTAATTAAATATGACTTCCGCACGAATCCAAGAAAATTAAAAGGAATTAAAAAAAAATTTTTAAATAGTTTCAAGACAATTCATATGAATGAAAGGTCAGTACAAAACAATTTTGAAGTGAATACAGGAAAATTAAAAAAAAAAACGAAATAATTATTTTTAAAAAGAGATAAATTAAAAAACCACAAGAGAATTAATGAAAAAAAGCCAAGCTAACACAGAAGAATTCCAAAAGAATTCTATACAATTCTAGAAAATACAAGAAAATTCAAAAAAATTCAAAAGAATCCAAGAAAATGAAAAAAATTGAATAAAATGTAAGAAAACAATTCAGAGAATTCAAAGCAATTCATAAGTTTAAGGTTAATACGAAAGAATTTCAAATAATTAAAGTGAATTAAAGTAAATACAAGAGAATTAAAAAAAACCCGAAAGGATTAGCCAATAAAATTTAAAAAAAAAACGGAGTACTCAGAAGAGTTCAAGCGAATTAAAATAAAAAGGTTAAATAAATATTCCATTGGATTCAAAAGAATCCCAAACGTTAAAAAAAATTAAATTTAGCAGAGTTCAATGAATTTCAGAAGAATCCGAAGAATTAAAAAATCCAATTAAATCGCAAAGAATCAAAAGAATTTAAGACAATAAGTAGGAATTAAAGATGATTTCCAAATAAATCAAAGAAAATTAAAAGGAATTCAGAAAAATTAAAAAAAGAGATTTCAAGACAATTTATATGAATTAAAGGTCAATATGAAAAAATATTGAAATGAATCCAGAACAATTAAAAAGAAACTGAAAGAATTTTTTTTTTAATTCAAGTGAATTCGCAAAAATTAAAAAGGATATAAAAGAATTCAAGACAATTCGTACGATTAAAATGTGAATTCAAGAAATGAATTAATAGATTTTTAGGCGATTATGAATTAAAGGTTAATAAGAAAGAATTCAAAATAATTCAAGTAAATTTTTGGAAATTCAAGATAATTCAAAAGAACCCAAGAGAAATGAAAAAAAAACAAAACAAGAAAGTTCAAAAGAATTTAAGAAAATTCAAGACAATAAGTACAAATTAAAAGTGATTTCCAAACAAATAAAAAAAATTCGAAATTCGAAAGAATTTTGACATGAATCCAAGTAAATAAAAAAGAAGCAGAGACAATTATAGAAAAAAAGTGAAGATAACTTTAAAAAACAAAAGAGAATTAATAAGAAAAAAAGAACTCAAAAGAATCCCAAGGGAATTCAAAACAATTCTAGAGAATAAAAGAAAATTCAAAAGAATTCAAGTAAATTCGCAAAAATTCAAAAGAATATGAGGGAATTCAAGGCAACTCGTATGAATAAAAGGTGATTTCAAAAATAATTCAAAAGAATCCAAGAAAAAATAAAATAAAAGACAATAATGCAGAGATTTCAAAGCAATCTATGAGAATTTAAGGCTAATACGAAATAATTAAAGTAAATTTAAGTAAATCCAAGAGAATTGAATAAATATTCCATTGGATTCAAAAGAATCCCAAAAGTTAAAAAAATTAAATTTAGAAGAATTCAACGAGATTCGAAAGAATTTAAGACAATAAGTACGAATTGAAGATGTTTTCCAAGTAAATCAAAGAAAATTTAAAGGAATTCACGAAAATAAAAAAAACGATATTTCAAGACAATTTACATGAATTAAAGGTCAATGCGTAAAAATTTTGAAGTGAATCCAGGACAATTAAAAAGAAACCGAAAGAATTAACAAAAAATATAAAAGAATTTAGAAAAATCCCAAGAGAATTCAAAACAATTCTAGAGAATGAAAAAAAAAATTCAAAAGAATTCAAGTAAATTCGAAAACATTCAAAAGAATATATTCAAGGCAACTCGTATGAATAAAAGGTGATTTAAAAAATAATTCACGAAACTTAAAAAAGAAAATAATAATTAAGAAATTTTAAGACAATTCTTAAGAATTAAAGGTTAATACGAAAGAATTCCAAATAATTATAAATTCAAAAGAATCCGAATGTATTTTTTAAAAACCAAGAGAACTCAAAATAACCCAAGTTGAAAAAAAACAATATAACTCAAAAGAAGTCAACAAACTTCAAAAGAATTCACAAACCAGAAGTTTTTAATCCTTTAAATTAAAAATAGTAGAATTTTAAACCTTCAAATTTCAACGTTACCATTTAAAATCATACAATTTGAAATTCGAACAAAAATAGCTAAATTTTCAAATCTTTCGATTTGTAATTAATTAATTTGCAATAAAATCAATTACGAATTAAAACACGGCACAACAGAACAGACAATCTGGCAAAAATCGATGGATCCAAAAGAGTGGACGCTGATGTTCCAATAAAATTTGTAATATTGCTCGCTAATTTCGCCAAAGACCTAAAAACCCAAAAAAATCATTCAACTCTTTAAATTTTTTGTTTGAAAATTAAATTAAATCAGGTGAAATTAATTTTTTTCCTTCACATTCCATTCAAGCATTTAGCAAAAGAAAATAAATGATCACAAAGGAATAAGAAATGTACTACGTTTATTATTCTTTTACAAAAAAATGCACTTGGTCTGTTCTGATATGCCATCCTTAATTTCCCATTCGGTACACATAGAATTATTTCATTTCCATCGTCAAAAATATACATATTAGGAAAAATTCAGTCATTTTATAGTTATTATTATAATTCACATATAAAAATTAGATACAGGCTTCTGTCTTCTATACAAAGAAAGAAGCCTCCTACTTCCCCTAAATCATAATAAATAAATTCATTTCCATTCGTTTCAATAACTTTTCTCACAAAAGGCACCATAACTACATTTTCCAAACTTGTTTATTTGCGAAACGAAGCTCTTTCTCAATTAATAGAATAATAACTTACATAGTCTTACAATTAATCCTTAGAAAAACCGATTCTCTTAAAACGTGGAAATATTTTACAACACTGGCGCGAGAGGCGGCAGGTGCTTAAAGTTGCTGCAGCTAAAAATCTCCTCTCTAAGTGTCGTCTGTCTCGTAAGCAGGTGAGGCTGGCGAATAAGTAGGACTCGTAGGTGAGTAGCCCGGAACAGGAGGAGAATAAGTAGGACTAGTCGGCGAATAGCTTGGACTTGTGGGTGTGTACGTTGGACTTGTGGGCGAGTACTTGGTACTGGAAGGCGAGTACTGTGGACTCGAGGGCGAGTAGGTAGGACTCGTCGGCGAGTAATTTGGACTGCTTGGCGAGTATCTCGTGCTGCCTCCAGTTGTGTGCTGTGGGGAACTTGGCGAGTATGAAGGACTCGTGGGAGAATACGTTGGACTTGTGGGCGAGTAAGTAGGACTCGCCGGTGTGTATCGCGGTGAAGTTCCGGCGAAAGAGGGCGACGTCGGAGAGTAGGAAGGACTCGTCGGTGAGTATTTTGGACTGCTCGGTGAGTAGCTGGGACTCGCTGGCGAGTACTGAGGAGAACTTGGTGAATATGAGGGACTTGTGGGCGAGTACGATGGAGAGGCGGGAGTGTAATTTGGAGAACTTGGCGAATAACTAGGACTGGTTGGAGAATAACTAGGACTCGTTGGTGAATAACTGGGACTTGTGGGCGAATAGCTAGGACTCGTTGGCGAATAACTAGGACTGGTTGGCGAATAACTTGGACTTGTCGGAGAATAACTTGGACTTGTTGGCGAATAGCTTGGACTTGTGGGAGAATAACTGGGACTTGTTGGTGAATAACTTGGACTTGTGGGAGAATAACTAGGACTTGTTGGTGAATAACTAGGACTTGTTGGTGAATAACTTGGACTTGTGGGAGAATAACTTGGACTTGTTGGCGAGTAACTGGGACTTGTGGGCGAGTAACTCGGACTCGTTGGTGAATAATTGGGACTTGTGGGCGAGTAACTTGGACTCGTTGGTGAATAGTTGGGACTCGACGGTGTCATACTGGGAGAAGTTGGCAGATAGGCTGGCGAGGTTGGTGAGTAACTTGGAGAGGCACCGCCAGCTGGTGACATCGGATAGGGACTCATACTTGGTCCGGGACTGCCAGGACTACCTGGTTGTGGTGAGTAGGCCGAATAGGCAGGCGACAATCCTGAGGCGTCTGAAGCTCCGGATGGAGAGAAGCAGCCCGCTCCTGGCGTCATTCCACTTTCTAGAGCTGTAAAGAAACAAAGGAAGGTCATTTTTTTTCTCGAGCTTTCACTTCAGCAGGTACTGAAGAAAGAAAAAAAAAATAATAAATAAATAAAGAGAGAAAAGTATATCTTACCAGGAGACATGCTGGATGCACCGTACGCTGGCGTTGCTCCAATCTGGTTCCAGGGTGTCATTCGCGGACTCATGCTTGATGTCGCTGCAGTGCCACAGAACATTCCTGTTCCGCCCATCATACTTGCTCCAACCGCCATTGGAATTTCCATACCTTGCTTACACTTTTCAGCATCGAGTAAGAGATCAAAGCATCCTATAAAAAAACCATAAGAAAATATTGAATTATCATCGAGAATTAGGGGCTTAGAAAAAGTGTTTAGATGATTAATATAGACGATTACAGCAAATTAGCCAATAAAATGAAAAAAACTAACCTGTGCCAATACGAGGTAGCTGTCCCATAATGATGTTTTCAGATACACCTCTCATGGGATCATTTTCAGCGTGAGACGCCGCATCTAACAAAACATCCACAGTTTCTTCGAATGAACATCTATAATGAGGATTAAAAATCATTAAAGAATAGCTTTAGATTTCTAGTCTAATCCTGAAAACAGGGAAAATAGGGTGATTTTTCGAGAAAAAAGGGGAAAAATAGGAGGACTTTCAAACAAAAACGATACATTTTAAACCAAAAATGGAATAGTTAAATGTAAATTAAAAACCTTATTTTAAACAAAAAATAATACGAATTTTCAACAAAATAGTGATATCTTCAATCAATATGATGAATTTCAACAAAGTAGTTCAAGTTTGAACCAAGTTTTTTTTTTAATTTGAAGAAAACAAACTTTCGAAAAAAATTGCAAGATTATAAGACAATTTAAAAGATACTTAGAAATTCTTCTCTTGGTAGAAATTTTACATCTTTGGTAATAAATTAAACTGTTTGGTTGAAAATTAATTAAACTGGTTGAGGATTTTACTCTTTTCTTGAAAATTCGTCTTTTCTGGTGAACTGAATTTAATACGAAAAAAATTATTATTTTTTTCTACTGGAAGCTTAAATAAATGATTTTTTTCCAAAAATGCTGTTTTTGGTCGAAAACTTACGTATGTTGCTAAAAATTGGTTTTCTGATTTTAAATTTATGTTCTAGGTTGAAAATTCATCTCTTTGGTAGAAAATTCTATTACTTTGTTGCAAACTTTTTTTTTAAATTCATATTTTCGTATTGAAAAACAATTATTTGGTTCAAAATTTAACTATTTTTTTAAAACATTTTCAACCAAAAAGTTAACCTTCAACCAAATATTTTAATTTTAAACTAAAAGAAAATTACTTTTCAACGAAATAGGTAAATTTTCAAGCCAAAAGACAAATTTTCTATAAAAAAAGTTCAATTGTTAATCCAAAAACATGATTTTTCAATAAAAAAATATATTTTAACCAAATAGTTTAAATTTCTACTAAAGGCGACAATTTTTTTAAAGAAGTGGAATAGTTCATATTTCCAGACAAAAAAGTGGAATTCTCTTTCAAAAACTTGAATATTCGACCTTAAAATATAAATTTTCAACCATGAATATTATTTTCCCACCAAAAAAGATTAATGCTCAACAGAATAATTGAATTTGCAACAGAATAGTTGAATTTTCAACTAATACCCATAACTTTTTAATTAAAAATGAAAAAAATAAATATTATTTTTCTACTAAAAAAGATGAAAGTTGAACAAAATAATTGAACTTAAAAAAATAGACGAATTTTCAACTAATAGCTTTTGAACTAAAAATTAAATTAAAAAAAAAAATTTTTTGAATAATGTAGTTCAACTTTCAACAAATTAATTGAATTCTCGACCAAAAAAAATGACTTTAACTAAACAGTTGAATTTTCAACGAAATAATTGAATGTTAAAAAAATGAACCAAACAGTTCAATCTTCAAATAAAAAATATATGACTAAAGATGGAATTGTTAATATTTTAACTATAAAATATTTTCACTTTAAATTATAGTAAAAAAATTAATTCTCGACAAAAGATTTGAATTTTCGACCACAAATGATTTTTGGATTTTTAAACAAAAAGTTAATTTTCAACCAAGTAGTTAAATTTGCCATCAAACTAATAGAATTCTCAAACCAAATAGTAAATGAATTTTCAGAAAAATACTTGAATTTTCTACCAAATTTTTTAATTTTTCGACCAAAAAGTTAAATTTTAACCAAATATGTTATATTAATTTTGTACTAAAACAATAGAATTTTCCACTAAAAGAAAATGAATTTTCAACCAAAAAGGTGAGTTTTCAAGCCAAAAGTTTAATTTTCTACAAAATAGTTCAATTTTCTCTCCAAGAACAAAAATTTTGGAATAAAAAAGTTAATTTTCAACCAGATAGTTGAAATTCTCACTAAAATCGACATTTTATAAAATAAAAAATGAAATAGTTTATATTTTCAGACAAAAAAGGTGAATCATCTTTAAAGAAGTTGAATTTTAGACCCTAAAATATGAATGTTCCACCATGAATATTATTTTCCAACAAAAAAAAGATGAATGTTCAACAAAATAATTAAATTTTCAAACTAAAAATGATATTTTTTGAACCAAAAATGGACAAATTAAATTTAAAACAACAACAAAATACATTTTTAACAAAATGCTTAAAAACTGACAATAATATGAATGTTCAACAAATTATCTCAACTTTCAACCGATTGATGGAATTCTCGACCAAAAAATAAAACTTATTAAAAAAAACAGTTGAATTTTCAACCAAATAATTGAAATTTTCACTTATTAAGATAATTTTTAATAAAAATGGAATAGTTTATATACCCAGACATAGAGGGTGAATTCTCTTTAAAGAAATTGAATTTTCGACCCTAAAATATGAATTTTCATCATAATAGTTGACATTGCAACAAAATAATTAAATTTTCAACTAAAAACGATAACTTTTGAACTAAAAATGGACAAATTAAATTGTAACTAACATAAAAATGAATTTTTAACCATATGCTTCAATACTTCCAACAATAAAATGAATGTTTAACCAAATTAGCTCAATTTTCAATCGATCAATGGAATACTCGACCAAGAAATATAACTTATTAGAAAACAGTTAAATTTTCAACCAAATCATTGAAATTTCTACTAAAATCGACATTTTTTAAAATAAAAAATGAAATAGTTGATATTTCTAGACAAAGAAGGTGATTCTCTTTAAAGAAGTTGAATTGTCGACCATAAAATATGATTTTTCAACCATGAATATTATTTTCCAACCAAAAAAAGATGAATGTTCAACAAAATAATTGAATTTGCAAAGAATAGTTGAATGTTCAACTAAAAATGACATGTCTTGAATCCAAAATGTTTTAAAACTTTCAACAATAATATGAATGTTTAACAAATTAGCTCCACTTTCAACCGATTGATGGTATTCTCGAACAAAAAATATAACTTATTGAAAAAAGCAGTTAAATTTTCAACCAAGTAATAAAAATTTCCATTAAAATCGACATTTTTTGAATAAAAAATGAAAAAGTTTATATTTTCAGCCAAAGAAGGTGAATTCTCTTTAAAGAAGTTGAATTTTCGACCCTAAAATATGATTTTTCAACCATGAATATTATTTTCCAACCAAAAAAAGATGAATGTTCAACAAATCAATTGAAGTTTCAACTAAAAATCATATCTTTTAAACCAAAATGAATAAATTAAATTTTAACCAACAAAAAAATGAATTTTCAACAAAATGCTTAAAAACTTTCAACAATAAAATGAATATTTAACAAAATTAGCTCAACTTTCAATCTATTAATGGAATTCTCGATCAAGAAAAACTTATTAAAAAGCAGTTAATTTTTCAACTAAATAATTGAAATTTCCACTAAAATCCACATTTTTAAAAATAAAAAATGAAATATTTGATATTTCCAGCCAAAGAAGGTGAATTCTCTTTAAAGGAGTAGAATTTTCGTTCCTAAAATATGAATTTCCCACAGAACAGTTAAGATTGCAACAGAATAGTTTAATTTTCAACTATAAACGATAACTTTTGAACCAAAAATGGATAAATTAAACTTTAACCAACAAAAAAATGATTTTTTAACAAAATGCTTACAAACTTTTAACGATAAAATAGATGTTTAACAAAATTAGCTCAACTTTCAACCTGTTGATGGAATTCTCGAAGAAAAAATATAACTTATTAAAAAAAGTAGATAAATTGTAAACCAAGTAACTAAAATTTCCACTAAAATCAACATTTTTTAAAATAAAAAATGAAAAAGTTTATATATTTCCAGCCAAAGAAGATGAAATCTCTTTCAAAAAGTTGAATTTTCCCTAAATTATGAATTTTTCAACTATGAATATTATTTTTCAACCAAAAAAAGATGAATGTTTAACAAAATAATTAAATTTGTAACAAAATAGTTGCATTTTCAAATAAAAATGATATCTTTTGATCCAAAAATGGACAAATTAAATTTTAACCAACAAAAAAATGAATTTTTAACAAAATGCTTAAAAACTTTTAACAATAAAATGAATGTTTAACACACTAGCTCAACTTTCAACCGATTAACGGAATTCTCGACCAAAAACTATAACTTATTAAAAGCAACAGTTGAATTTTCAACCAAAAAATTGAAATTTCCACTAAATAAGGTAATTTCTTATAAAAATGGAATGGTTTATATTTCCAGAGAAAGAAGGTGAATTCTCTTACAAAAAGTTGAATTTTCGACCATAAAATATGAGTTTTTAACAGAATAATTGAATTTTGAACTAAAAACGATAACTTTTGAAGCAAAAATGGACAAATTAAATTTTAACCAACAAAAAAATACATTTTTAACAAAAGACTTAAAAACTTTCTGAAAATTTGTCTTTTTGATTCAAGAGTTCGTGCTTATAGTAGAAATATTGCATCTTTCTTGAATGAATGTTTAACTAAGCAGCTCAACTTTCAACCCATTAATGGAATTCTCGACAAAAAAATATAATATTATTAAAAAAAGCAATTAAATTTTCAATTAAATAAATACATTTTTAACCAAAGAGAATTTTTAAAGAAAAGAGAGGTGAATTCTCAACTAAGAACATAATAAAAGAGTTTTCCATTAAAAAATAATGAACTATCAATACAAAATAGATAGATTTTTTAACAGGTTCTACTACTTCAGTTCGCATTCAAGCAAAAATGTCGAAAAAGGGGAAAGTTCACCAAAAACCATAAAAAAAAAGGAGAAATTCTTTTTAAAAAAAAAGGAGGAAAAAAAGAATAATAAAACTATTGTAAAATCTGCACTAGCCCCATATTTCAAATATCGCAAAATAATTACCTCATGAGTGCACCAGTGTCCTGCCTATTAATTCCGTGACGAGTGATGGCCATAAGATGACCCTTGGCCGTCATAACGTCACAAAGTAACGCAAGATGTCGATAGTTTACGTAAAGTCCGTAGAACTGAAGCACAGAATTCATTTCCTTCTCCACCGACTTTCTCACAGCCTCGATACCCAACACTTGGAATATCTCGCAAATGTCGTTACTGAAAGTCCTCACAGGATCGACATCCCTCTCACTCAGTACCTTCATCAAACTCGTTCCGTCAGTTTCCAGCAACCATTCCGCAATCGCCTTAAACTCCCCAGTTTCGGTTATAATAATACGTTTCTTCGAATCCGTCTGTGGCAAGTGCATATACACTTTGCCAATTGCCTCAATACCCTGGAGGGTCATGTCACTCAGCATATTCGCCTCAATACATCTCAAGAACATATCATCCTCCATTTTGTCCACAGACTCCTCTTCCGTGTCCTGGAATTTGCTGTCATCGCTATTCATAATTCTGATTCGAAGCACCAACTTCTCAGCATTGTCGTCATTGAATATACAATTCAAATCATCACCAAAGCCAGCATTGATCTTCTCTGCAATCTGCTCCATGCTCAACTTCTTGTCAGTCATTCGCTTTCTGTCCAATTCAATACGCAGCAGCCAGGGTGAGATTCTGGTTGGATCAAAGTCGGGCATTTCGTAGTAGACGTTGACAAACTCCTGATCTTCCGAAATCACTGTGTTCTGTGGATCGGGATCATAATAAATCGCCGTATTTGCAGTGACTTTCCTTAAAGTCGTGTGCTCCAAACGACACAAAACATTCTTGGCTTTTTCGGCATCGCGCGCGGCAGCTCCTGTCAAGAAGACTGTTAGAGAGGGAGCTTTTGGCTTCTTACTGATATTGATGATTTCCTTCAATCTGGGCACACCCAGGGTTACGTTTTTCGACGACACACCAGCAAAATGGAAAGTGTTCAGTGTCATCTGAGTAGCTGGTTCTCCAAGAGACTGAGCAGCCAAAGCGCCCACCATTTCTCCCGGCGCGACTTGCGCCTGCTGGAATCTAGTCTCGATTTCTCCAATCAACCATTCAAAGGCTTCGCCCGACAACCTGAATTCTTCCGAGACACACTTTGTGCACAATGTAGATCTTATCAGACACTGGAAGAGTAGAGTTGCGTTCGCATTGGCCTGTACGCTCAATCTATCATCACCGGCGACAATGACACACTTCTCGAGAAGATCCTTCACGCCCTGAATAACTCGAATCGGACTTAAATCCGTCGGCGATCTCTTGTTAATGTGGAAGATCTTCTGCACATTCCAGATCATTCTCTGCAAGTTGCAGGGAAGTACGACCTTGGACTCTCCACTTGGGAAAATCTCCCGGAGAACAGCACGATCGCGATTCAGCTGTTCCCACTCTTTCTCCAATTCGGAGATTACTTCTCCCGATCCCATCATCTCTCGCACGATTTCCTCATTAAAAATACGACGCAGATATCTCTCGTTTGTCGGGTCAAATTTGAACTTCTTCTCGAAGGCCTTGTTGCTCAATTTAATTGTGGGCAAACTCTGAAACTCGACAGCTTCTCCGCACAAACCGTCCTCGCCGTAACGCAACTGGATCAGCTGACCCACTGAATTTCTCACTGTTCCGTCATAGTGAACCATTACCGACTCCATAGCCTTGATCAAACGACGCTGGATGTATCCAGTTTCGGCGGTTTTTACAGCCGTATCAATGAGACCCTCACGACCTCCCATAGCGTGAAAATAGAATTCGGAGGGTGTGAGACCGGCAAGATAGGAATTCTCGACGAATCCTCTCGACTCGGGACCGTAATCGTCCTTGATAAAATGGGGCAGAGTTCGTTTACGAAATCCGAACGGTATACGCTTACCCTCAACGTTCTGTTGTCCCACACAAGCAATAACCTGGGAGATGTTAATGTTGGATCCCTTGGATCCCGAGACCACCATAGCCTTTAAATTATTGTATTCAGTCAACGATTTCTTCGCGGAACCTCCAGTCTTGTCTCGAGCGTCGTTTAGAATTCTGTTTACTTGATTCTCGAAAGTCTGCCTGAGCGTATTACCGGGCGTTGGTTCAAGTTCCATGTTGTGCGCCTTTTGAATAACTTCTATGACATCCTCCTTGGCCTTCTTGATGGCTTTCTGAATTTCCAAGTATGTCTGAGGATCGGCAATTGTGTCTCCAATACCGATCGAGTGACCCTCCAGCAACAACCAGTTGTTGATCACCGTTTGGATGTTTCCGTAGAAACGACCGCACACCTCGTGGCCCAACTCCAACATACAGATGTGGAGAAGAGAACCGCCTGAGGAACCAAGTGTCTTCTTACAGAGGATTCCCATCACGAGTTCACCATGCTCGACCATTACTTTTGTGTCTCCGGGTGAAATCCACTTGTAAGGTCCGTCATCTTCATCGTCCGGATGGGTACTGTGAGTTCTGATCATGTTTACATTGCCTGAAAGCAAACAGATTTTTGTTTGATAAAAATCAACGAAAATAAGTTTATCTAAAAAAAAAGTGGTGTCAGGAAAGATCTCAAATATCTCGCAATCATTGTGGTTGAAAACCTAATTGGCTTTGCAGGATGGCCGTTTTAATCGAAGAAAAAAATTCAGGGTCATTTCCCGGTTCGCAAACATTTTTCACGGCCAATGAAATTTAAAAAATCAAACTATATTCTAAACATTTTTTCATATAAAGTAATAAACAAGAAATTAAAGCATTCAAAATTGAACACTTTAATTTCAAACTTGCAAAATTAAAGTTTAAAAGTTTACAATTCAAAAATTGTGTATTCGAATTCTCAAAAATTTACACGTGCCAAATAGAAGGTACTAACACTTTTCAATTAAACAACGTTAAATAAAATGCAAATAAACTGCCAACTTTAGAACTTTTATCTATTATAGAGTTGAAATATTCAGATTAAGTTCCAAAAATATAAATCTACGTTAACATTTTCAATAGTTTAAATTAAAGAATCAAGCGATAAACTTTCAAAATTATATTATTTTAAGTAATTTTAAATTAGACACATTAAAAATTGAAAAATAATTTTTTTAACTTAACAGTTCTTAAATTATTTTTATTTTAAATAGTCTAGGCATACTTTGAAAGCTTTAAAATTTTATTTCAAAATCTTGAGAAATCTAGAAGTGGTTTTAAATTTTTCCAAATACAAAAGAAGTTTTGAATTTTTTTTCGTAACTTTTAAATATATTTTAAAGTGAATTGAATTTTTTCTATAACTTTTAGAAAATCCTGAAAATTAACAAAAAAATTATTTGAATTAATAAATAATAATAGAACACTTACTATTTGTAAAAATATTAGAGTAATTTTAAGAAATTTTAAGAGAACTTGAAATAATTTCAAATACTTAAAGCCGAATTTAAATTTTCTATAAAATAAAAAATTTTCTTAAGATTCTTAGGAAAATTGAAAATGATGTTTCACTTTGAAATATCATTGTGACAGAAAGTTTAAGATGATTTTAAAAATTATCAAAGAAGAATATGGAAGATTAAAAGAATTTTTTTTAATTTGCAGGATTTTCAAAAATTGTAGGAAATTTTCCATTAATTTCAAAATATCTTTAGAAGTTATGAAAAAAATGTTAACACACATCGTTTAAATTACTTGAAATAATTTCAAGTTTTTAATTAATTTTAATCTCTTCAAAACTTCTAAACATCTCTTAAAATTTCTGAATTTTTTTCTGCAAATAATAAGTGTTCAATTGTTATTTATGCGTCAAAATTTAACAATTTCACTGATAAATTAAACACTTTTTAAAAAGAATAATCAAACTTCAATAAACAGTGAAATATTGCTAAATGTATAATAGTTATTCTTTTTCTACATTAACAAATTTCAAATTAAATGGGATAAAAATTAAATAATTTAGACTCGCAATATTTTAAATTAAATAAAAACCTTTAATTATGACTATATTATTATGGACTTATTTTTAAGTTGAAAATAGTAAAACGCACGTTTACGTTTTTTAATGGCTAAAAAAATAATAGAAATAATATGTTAATAAATTTATTTATTAAATTTAATATAAAAAATAATATAATAATATAAAGGAAGACCTGAAACTCTGAATAAAAAATATATTATTGATAAATCATGAAAATTTTTATTTAAAAATAAAATTATTGGAATAAATGATATATTAATTTCAATTCTTATTAAGACTTTCGGATTGAAATTCAAATGCTTTTAATTTTTAATAGTTTAAATCTTCAAAACGGCAATTTAATTATTTTTAAAAACTGTTTAAAACGCACTTGGGCAGACTTTTCTTCTGAAAATTCGTGAAATTCCCGGTTATTCAACCCGTCAGCCACCCTGATTTTTATTTAAAAATCTTCTAATTTTTATTTTTTTGCCTTTAAAACTGCATTTTAAAATTCATAGTTTTTGGTTGAAAATTCAACTATTTAGCAGAAAATTAACCTCTTGTTTAGAAGTCTTACTTTATTGTTGGAAAGAGAACTGAAATCTTTCCTGCATGAAAATTCAAGTAAAAAAAAATGTGTCGTTTTTCATTTAAAAATTCCTTTATTTTAGCATAAATTTCATCTTTCTTGGATAAAAATACAACTACTTGGTAGAGAATTCAACAATTTTGTTAAAGTCATCCTTTTTTATTGAAAAAATTCGTCTTTTCGATTGAAAATTCAACTATTTTTTTATACATTTTTTTTAAATATATAATTCACCTGTTTTAAGAGAAATTTAATCTTTTTTGGATAAAAATGCAACTATTTGGTTGAAAATTTTACAATATTGTTTAACTCATACTTTTTTTTATTAAAAATGGAAATATTTAGCAGAAAATGTACTTATTGTTTAGAATTCTTATTTTCGAACGTTTAGAAACTTTTTTTTTTATTAGAAAAAAATTCATATTTTGATATTGAAAAATTAAGTGGAATTTTGTCTGGATGAAAATACAACTTTTTTTTGCATTTTTAAAAAATAAAAATTCACCTGTATTAAGAGAAATTTCATCCTCTTTTGATAAAAATGCAGTTATTTGGTGGAAAATTCAACAATTTGGTTGAAAAGTCATTCTTTTTGGGTAAAAATTCGTTTTTTTGGGTTGAAAATTAAATTTTTTTTCGTAGAAACTTATTTTTTTGTTAAAAAAAATTCATATTTTGATCTTGAAAAGTAAAGTGGAATTTTATTGTGGATGGAAATTGAACTATTTTCGTTTTAATATACAATTTAGCTGTTTTAAGTGACTTTTCATCTTATTTGGATAAAAATGCAACTATTTACTTGAAAATTTACTTATTGTTTAGAATTCATATTTGAGAAAGTTTAGAAACTTATTTTTTGTAAAAAAACTGCATATTTAGACCTTGAATAGTCAAGTGAAATTTTATTTTTGAATGAAAATTCATTTTTTTTTTTGTAAATTCATATATTTTTTTTTAAATACAAATTCACTTGAATTTAGAGAAACTTAATCTTTTTTTTGGATAAAAATGCAACTATTTGTCAGAAAATTCAACAATTTTGTTAAAAAGTTATTGTTTAAAGTAAAAATACGTCTGTTTGAATTGAAAATTTAATTTTTTTGAAAGAAACTTATTTCTCATTTGAAAATTTCACATTTTGATCGTGAAACCTCAACTGAAATCTATTTTAACAGAAAAATCAACTACCTATTTGAAAATTCATCTCTTTTAGTAGAAATTCCATTTTTTAAAATGAAAATTCGACGTTTTGGTCAAAAATCATTCTTCTTTGCTTGAGTGTTAAGCTATTTTGTTTGAAAGATTTGGTTGAATCACTTTGTTAAGAAATCATTTTTTCTAATATTTATATTTTTAATTTAGAAAATTCAACTCTTTGATTGAACGTAAAACTACTTCGTGAAAAATTAATCTTTTTCAATTGAAAATTCAAGTACTTGGGCAAAAATTAAACTAAATTGTTTTTTAAATTTTTCATTATTTTATTGAAGACATGTATCTGGCCGAAAATTTACCTGTTTATTGGAAAAGCCTTTTTTGGCTTAAAATTCATTTTTTAAACTGAAAATGTAACTGTTCCATTTTTTAAAGATAGATCTTTTTTAGTTGGGTAAAAATGCATCAGTTTCGTGGAAAATTCATTTTTTACTGAAAAGTAATATTTTTTTGTTTAAAAATTTAGTGTTTGTAGAGAAAACTCGTATTTTCTCTTGAAGATTCAACAATTTAGATCAACTTTTATTTATTTTTTGAGTGAAAAATATTTACTTGTTGAAAGTACGCCTTTTTGCTTTTCAAATTCTTTTTTTTTAAAATAAATTTCACCTTTTTTTATTGAAATATAAAGTATGACACTTTTTTGTTGGGAATTTATCTTTTCAGAATAAAAATTCACCTATTATGTTAAAAATTAAATTATATATTTTTTAAAAAATAAATTAATAAATTCAAACATTTTATGTTAAAAGTATTACAAGATTAAAATGTTGATTAATAGTTTAAGATGTTAATTTTGTTTGTCTACTTGGCCATAATCAATATTATTATAATATTGATAAATTTTTCACAATCTTAAAAATTAATCAATATTATAATAATATTGATTATGACCAAGTAGACAAACAAAATTAACATCTTAAACTATTAATGCATTACCCTGGTCAAAAAACTGGTCAATAATAAAATTAAAATGTTGATATTTGAATGTTAATGATCAAGAAAAATGAAAAATTCTTCATTATCAAAAATCAGAAAAGGAAGTTCTCCAAAAAAAAAAGAATTTTCAAGCTAAAAAAAATTCTTACCTGGAATGATTAGAGAAAATATTTGTTTCCCGGTCCACAGTGGTTTCGGTTTCAAGATACAAGGCGGTGGCATTTTTCCGTCCCAACTCGGCAAGAACATCAGAATATTCATGATCTGTTCCTTCTCGATGAAAACGTCCCTCTTCGTCATCTTCCTCACCGCCATAAGCGTATCCTGCACAATACCCATAACCGGACAGTTCGCCTGCGGTGTAATAATCTGCCGCGGTGTCACATGAATATTTTCCACCTCCGCTCGCGTCTCCATCGATTGTGGCACATGCAAATTCATCTCGTCCCCGTCAAAATCCGCATTGTACGGCGAGGTGCAACTCAAATTCATTCGGAATGTACTCCAGGGTAAAACCTTCACCCGGTGACCCATCATACTCATCTTGTGAAGAGTCGGCTGCCGATTGAAAATCACCAAATCACCGTCGCGAATATGCCTCTCCACCTTGTAGCCACACTGGAGATGAAGATCCGAGGATTTCGGATGAAATCTCAAATCAATTCGCTCGCCACTGTCTCTCACGATATACTTCGCACCTGGATATTGTGCATTGCCTCGTCTCACCAGTTCCTGCATCTTGTCAATGTTGAAAGGCGTCACAATTTCGGGGAATGTTAGATTTTGCGCGATACTTCTTGGCACACCGACCTGATCGATTCGCAAATTTGGATCCGGAGTGATTACAGTACGGGCGGAAAAGTCAACTCGCTTTCCCATCAGATTACCACGGATTCTCCCTTCCTTTCCCTTCAGTCTTGCCTTGATGGCTTTCAAGGGCTTTCCCGATTTCTGCATCGCCCGCGGCATTCCCGGCATGTCGTTGTCCACGAGAGTCGCGACATGAAACTGAAGCATTTTTATGTTCTCTGATATGACGTGAGCAGCTCCACCGGCTTGTTCATTACGAAGCAACTCGTTATTCGATTTGATGATGTCCGCCAGTTTGTGGGTCAAATCGTCCTGATTTTTTGCTGATCCGTACATGATGACGGCTGGTCTGACGGACAATGGCGGCACGGGGAGAACTGTGACGATCATCCAGTCGGGACGGGCGAATTTCGGATCCATGCCGAGAATGAAGCATTCCTCGTCGGTGATATGTTTGAGAATTTCGAAGGCTCGTTCCGCGGTCAGAGGAATCTTCTTCTCCTGAGAATCTTCATTCACGTGCTTCCATTCTGCGGTCACATCGAGACCAGATCTTCGCAAATTTGGTTGATAGCGACCACAACCTCCATGCCCGGGTTTTTTGTCTGCCTGTTGAACTTCCTGGCCATCTTTGTTGATGTCCATCTCATCACCTCCTTCGCAAATTTTCTTGCTCTTGCACAGGTCGTAAACGAATGTGAGACGCTTCCGCGGTTGACCTTTTGTCTTCATCACGATTTCTTTGATTTTTGGATTGTGCTGCACATTATAAATGAGATATAGTATGAGAGGAAATAGGCAGGGGAATTA
The DNA here is from genome assembly GCF_010883055.1 of Belonocnema kinseyi. NCBI lineage: Eukaryota > Metazoa > Arthropoda > Insecta > Hymenoptera > Cynipidae > Belonocnema > Belonocnema kinseyi. The sequence continues at coordinate 34,234,496 of NC_046666.1, read as the reverse complement.
TTTTCATCTAAGAGTAGTGTAAGGAGACGAATCACTTAAAAGAATGTAATTTTTTAAAGTTCTGTTCCTCTTTATCTAGCAGAAAGTGTAGGAAAGGGAGCATCCATAAATTACGTAACGCTTTTTAAGGGTGTGTGGGTCAGAGCGCCGATGTTATGCTAGCGTTACTCCGGATAGTGTGATCTGTTCGCAAAACGTTAAGTAAAGTTAAAAAAATTACATTTTTGCCTTGATTCTCCCAGAAATTAAATTTCTTTCCGATCTACGTGCTTTACTCTCTGTCTGTGACTCATGACTCCACAATTTTATCACTATACCCAAACCCATTCACACTGGCTCGAGAAGCGTATTGTTTAGCTTAAGACAATTCTTTCAAAACAAAATGTGTCAAGTCCCGACTGAATTGTATTTTGAGCTTCAGGGCCTCTTTCGGATGGTAACAAAACGAGACCAGGAATTACTAGTCCAAAAAGACAAAGAAGCAGAGAATGTTGAATGGGTTGACGTGGATAACTTTGAAAATTCGGATATGCCTAATAACGATCCTCAAGTATCTACAATCCCCCATATTGATAATTTAGAGGCATGGATGGAAAATGCACTTGAAGAAGAAGAAAGTTCTGTCAATATTACAGTTTAGAAATTGTTGTAGGCTTCGAACATTCTGTATAAATAACAAAATAAAAATATTTTATGAAATAATTTTAGCACGAGGAATATAGTTTTTTCTTTATTCTAACAAATTAATGAAGCAATAAAAGTTTGTTATAGATACAAAAAAAGTTTGGAAACGTTACGTTATGTTGTGGGTAGGGTGGGGTAGTAGTCACGTGTTACGCACCTGTTACAGAAGACTGGGTGGGACATGAAATTTAAAAATTTAGCGTTACATAATTTATGGATGCTCCCAAATAGGAACCGACTGACAACAGGGTGTCTACTTAAATCTCGGATTTCTAAGGATTCAAATAATATCTTTCAATTCAAAAATCTTTCACAAATTACATTAAAAGATACTGCTAAATATATTAGCACCAGCGATTAATTACATAATAATAACATAATTAATCATGTTTTGAATTTGTCTCTGAATAATTTAAATTTTTATTTTCTCATACATAAAATACAGGGCATATTCAGGTAAAATTAATATGGGTGGTATATTAAATTCAATTTAAACCGAATCAATATCCTAACTTTTGAAGTAAAACTATTACATTTTCAACCAAATATATTAATTTTCCACTAAAAAATATAAATTTGGAAACAAAACAGTTCAAGTTTAAACTAAAAAAAAATTAGTTTTCAAACAAAAATAGAACAGTAAAAATTTCAATTCAATTAATTTTCCACACAAAATATCTTTAAACAAAAATGTTTAAGTTTCAATTTAAAAAATTAATTTTGAACGAAACTGATGAATTTGCAACTAAAATTATCAATCTTCAATTAGAATGGATGAATTTTAAACCAAAAATATTATTTTCAGACTAAAAAATTAATTCTTCACGAAACTGATAAATTTTCAACCAAAAAAATGATGAATCTTTAACTAGAATAGTTAAATTTTAAACAAAAAATTTGAAATTACAACTAAAATTATGCATCTTTATCTGGAATAAATAAATTTTCGACAGAAAAGATTAATGTTCAACCAAGATGTTTTTATATTAAGTTTAAAAAATTAATTTTTAACGAAACTAAGGAATTTTCATCTAAATTGCTGAATTTTATACTGGAATAGATGAATTTGAAACCAAAAAGACGAATTTTCAACAAATATGATGAATCTCTAAATCATACAGTAAAATTTTGATATAAAAAATAAAATTTCCACCAAAAATATTTAATTTTCAGTTGAAAAAAATTAATTTTAAACGAAACTAATGAATTTTCAACTAAAATGATGAATCTTCAACTAGAATAGTTGAATTTTAAATAAAAGACGAATTTTTAACTAAAATGATAAATATCTAAATGGAATAGTTGAATTTTCAACCGAAAAGATTAATTTTCTACCCAAAAGACGATTTTCAAACAAAATACATGAATTTTCTAAAAAATAGTTGAATTTTTAACTAAGGAAGAGAAACTTTCGACCATATAGTTTTATTTTACAAAGATAAATATCAATTTACAACTAAAAATGGAATAGTTCAGTCTTCAGTTGAAAAAGAAAGAATTTTAAACCAGCGGTGCATTTTTCGTTATCATTATAAATCTTTAACTGGAATACAAAAACCAACAAAAATGAAATTCTAATTTTAAAAAACTCAACTGTTAATCAAGTAGTTTCATTTTCAATTAAAAAAAAACGAATCTTCAACTGGAATAGTTGAATTTTGAACCAAAAAGATGTATCTTAAACCAACAAGATTATTTTCTACAAAAAAAAAACAAATTTTCAACAAAATACATAAATTTTCAACTAAAAAAAGATAAATTTTCAGTTAAAAATAATCACGTTGAAAAAACTAAATATTTTCGAACAAAGTGATGAATTTTCAGCTAAAGTAATCAATCTTCATCTGGAATAGTGGAATTTTAATAAAAAAAAGATGAGTTTTCAACTAAAATGGTGAATATTTTAACTGCATTACTTAAATTTTAAGACAAAAAGATGCATTTTCAATGGAAATTAAGAATCTTTAACTGTAATAGTTTAATTTTCAACCAAATAGTTGATTTTTGAACTAAAAAATATCAATTTTCAACCATGACTATTCAATTGGAATACTTAAATTTTAAGACAAAAAGATTTATTTTTAACAAGAAGTTTAATTTTTTACCAACAATTATTTTTCAACGAAATAGTTGAAATTTGAACAAAAACAAGACAAATTTTCAGCAAAATAGTAGAGTTTTGAACTAAAAAAGACCAATTTTCAACAAAACATGTTTAATTTTCAGTTTAAAAAATCAATTCTGAATGAAACTGATCAATTTTCGACTAAAATGAACTGGAATAGTTAAAATTATGAACCAAAAAATCAATTTTGAACTAAAATGAGGAATCTCCAACTGGAATAGTTGGATTTTCAACCGAGAAGATTAATTTTCTACCCAAAAGACGATTTTTCAACAAAAAAAATAATGAATTTTCAAACAAATAATTCAATTTTCAACTAAAAAAGGGAAATGTTTAAACACGTACTTAAATTTTTTGTTAAAAAATTCTATTTTAACAAAAGCGAGGCATTTTTAACTAACAATATGAAATTTCAACTGGAATACCAAACCAAAAAGTTGAATTTCTAACAAAAAAGTTTAATTGTCAAGCAAGTAGTTTCATTTTTAATTAAAAATATGAATTTCCTAATAAAATAACGAATCTTTATTTCAAATAGTTGAATTTTCAACCAAACAGATGAAGTTTCGACCAAAAAGATAAAAAGGCAATTAAAAATTGAGTAGTTAAGTTTTAAGTTCCAAAAATAAATGTGAACCAAAGAAATGAATTGTCAACTAAAATGATGGAATATTCAATTTGAAAAGTTAAATTTACAGTTAAACACATTAATTAAGGTCGTGAAGAGAGAAAGCTAATGCGCGGAAGCTTAATTTTGCAGTTTAATAACAATTCAAATTTTTCAGACATAGAAATAATATTTCTTATCAAGAAAAAGCAAATAAAAAACTATCGATTGGTCTAAAAAAAACTAAAAAATCGATTTTTCCGTGTAGGACCCGATGTTTGCAGGTCGAAAATGAAGAATCGCTATTTGATTTTATGGTGCAATTAGAAAACAAATTCAAGCACTCTTTTGAAAAAAATTCCCTGATTAAAAAAAAAATCCAACTTTGTCAGGTAGAGTAGACATCCTGATTAAAAATATTTTATGGCTCTAGGGCAGGATGGCCATTTTTTTTTTTAAATTTTCATCTCCCAGCTTTCTGCCGGCGCATATTCGTTATCTCTCCCGGTTTATAAAAAAAATTAACTTTCTTTGCCAAACTCACGGGTTTTTCAAAAATATTATAAATTGTGGAAGTCTATAAATGCCAGCAAACCTTTTTGCAAGAAATTAATTGATTTTTAAATCATATGTCTGAATTTCTATTTACCAACACGAAAATATGCAAATTCAAAAATCCATTATTAAACCTCTTTTTTCATATAAGGTTTTAAATATTTTTAAAATAATAATCAATAATGAACAATTTCGAATTGCAAGCTGTTGAAATTTTGACAAATATACCAACGATTTTGGACAATTTGATAAGAGAAAGGAGTTGAATTGTATCATTTCTAAGTCGAAGCGCTAAAAATTAAACAACTGTAATTTGATTTGGAGAATCACGAAATTAGAATGATCTTAGATTAAAAAATTTTAAATATGACAATGTCAAAACATTATAAATTGTATATTTAAGATTCAAATTTTTGAAATTGGATAATTTAAAATTTATAGTATTTAAAACTGTATTCTTTATAATTAAAAGCGTTCAAAATAAATAATTAAATATTGAAGGCTTTTAAATTTGAATAATTTCAATCCAAAGCGATTAAAATTTGAAAATTTAATATTGAAAACTAAATTGAATTTTTCAAAAACCAAGCTTCTGATATTCTAGATTTTTAAATTTTCATGGCATAATAAAATTACAAGTTAACATTAAAACTTGAAAATTTCAATTATTGGAAGTAAATTAAAATCGCTCAAAAATTAATAATTTTAAAGTTGCTAATAATACTTTCCAAAATTGAACCAATTCAATTTTAATTGCAAATTAAAACCCAAAAAAGGAAAAAATTGAGTGTTGTTAATAAAAATTCAGAAATCTAAAATTGTAACCACTTGCAATTACCGAAAGTGTCCTTTTACTGATTAATTTTCATCGTTTTTTATTTTAAACTTAATTTTTAATTTTTTTATTTCAAATCTTCGTTTAAAATTATCATTCATTCCAGCAATTTTCGAATATAAAATATTTTTAAACTTGAAATGACTTATTTGTTAAAATTTTCAACTAAGAATCGAAGAATTTTTAGATTTTAAATATAAAATTAAAAATTAAGATAAAGAATATAAAACAATATTGTTATGATTTAATTTTTAGAAAATGTACAGTTTCATGCTTTTCAATCAAAAATTGCTTTATATTTACATCCAAAATTATTAAATTCAAAACTGACTATCAAGGCCTTTATTATAAAATTTCGAAATATTTAAAAGCAAAATGGTTCTAAAGTTTTGAATATTTGAATTTGAAACAACGATATATTGAAATTAACAATTTCAAACATCCAAAAATGATTTTAAAAATATATGATTAATAAGTATCATATGTAGTATATCAAGCGACATTTAAAAGGACTGGATAGGTTTTTTTTTTACTAAAAGATGTAATTTTGGCAAATCAACCGTCATCGTTATTTTCACCATAACAAATTGCAGAATTTTAAATAATGCGATAAATATTGTAAACCTTTAAAGTTTAAATATTCTAAACACTTTAAAAATGATATAATTTCTAGTTAAGAAATTTCAAGAATTCCAAAATGCGCAAAATATGAAATACGGAAAATCTCCAGGTGTAATATTTCCCTCTCGGTTTTCTCCCGGGCTGGTGGCCGCCCCGCTCTAGAGAGGTAACTTTGTCTTTTCTAGCTTTCACGAGTTAGAAAAGACCAATTAATATATGAAATTGTCTCATTTACATTACCCAATGATTTAAAATTAGAATGAACCATTTAAGGTAGAAGATTTTCGTTTGAAAGTACTTACCGGACTGACTAACATCTTTGAGCAGTAGAAACATACGCATCTAAGAATTTTGATAGTCTTTGTGATAAAACCACAGTGGAATACTGGCTTGGCTAAATCTATGTGACCAAAGTGGCCAGGACACTCGGTCATGTTCCCGGCACAGGTTTGACATCGAGAATTTTTGTCGATGACACCCTGTCTCGGGTCCATGAGACCGCCCTGTTTCGGACGTCCCCCCTCCATAGTTTCCGGAAAGCGAATACCGCCATCGGTTACTGACATACGCCTCTGGAAAAGAAGTTTTTAGTTAATTTGTTTTCGAAAAAAGATTTATCGTGTTATTGGCAAATCTGTGTAACCTGTAAAATAGTTGTTGGTGGAATTTGGCTTTAGGTTTCAAAATAATTTAATTCAATTAGTAATGGAATCGAAACTTTCCTGAGATCAACAAAAATAATGAAAAGAAGTTTGATTTCAATCAGTATAAATCCAGTTATATAAGGCTAATTTTACTAATTACTAAATGTTGTTATTTAATTTTATATTATGATTTTTTTTTAAATTGGGCATGCGCGAAAAATTTACCTGATTTTTGCTAAAAATTGACATAAAATTGAGATTCTCAGAAGACCACGGTGGGGCTAAACCAAGATTGAATAAAATATGCTCTGAGTAAATGGGATTTTTTTTATTGTTTATGGTAATATAGTATCCCAAGACAATTTTAAGGTAAAGATGAAAATAATCGGAGAGCTGTTTTTTAAAGAGAAAAAACTTGACTTTTATCTGTATAGGATACAATTTTTTTTAAATTTTAATTGTAACGATACTAAAATGTTAAGATAAAAATATTGAGAGGCATCGTTTTTGAAAAAGGTATTACTGGCATATTTTGACACCATAATAACATTTTGTTTTTTGAATATAAATATCAACAACGAATAGATTTTTTACGGGCATTTAAAAAAATATATTACTTTTAATTTTTCTACCTAAAGTTTAATTTGGAGTTAGAATAAAATTGTACACTCACGCAATAAAATATTTTGCATTGCTCAAATGTTGGCATTCATTTGTAGTTAAAGACAAGTCAAGTAAAAGTAACATATTCATATTTATGGCAAAAGCAAACATTTCTTTTAATTCATGACGTTCATTCTAAACATACTTTAACACAAAAGAGCAAAAATTTTCAAAATAAATGACTTTTAAAATATAATTATGAATCTTCATCTGAAATATTCGAATTTTAAACCAAAAAGACCAATTTTGAACTAAAATGATTAATTAATTACAATACTTGAATTTTCAACAATAAGATGAATTTTTAAACAGTAATATTAATGTTATAACCAAAATATTAATTTTCTAACAAAAAAATACAAAGTTTCAACAAAAAACATGAAATTTCATTAAAGAAAACAAATATTCAAATAAATAATTGAATTTTGAACTTAAAAAAAAAGAATTTTCAACAGAAAATGAAATAGTTAAATTTTCAGTTAAAAACATTAATTTTCAACCGAACTGATCAATTTTCAAATAAATGATAAATCTTCAACTGAAATAGTGATGGTAATCCTTTAACTGGAATACTAATAGTAATACTAAAAAAGATAAATTGTCAGCCAAATCTGTAATAATTAAGTTTTAAGTTAAAAAAAAAAATCAATGTTCAACCAAAAAAAGACGTATTTTCTACCAAAAATTTAATAATTACATTTTTAGTCAAAAAATTAATGTTCAACCAAAGAGATGAATTTTTATATAAAATTATGGAAAATTCAATTCGTACAATAGTTACATTTTAAGTTAAAAACAAATAATTTTCAACTAAAACAGAAACAAATTTTCAACAAAAAAAAATAGTTGAATTTTCGGCAAAAAATTCCTTATGTTCATAAAAAAGTTCAATTATATAGCTTATTTTTCAATAAAAGAAATTAATTCTTATTTAAAATGATAAATGTTTTTAAAAAATATTAATTTTTAACAAGAGTATAATTTTCAACCAAGGAATTTTATTTCAGTTCAAAATTAAATTTTTAGTTCTAAAAACTGATTATAAACCAAACTGATGAACTTTCGACTAAAATTTTGAACCTTCAACTGGAATAGGTAAATTTTATACCTGCCAAAAAGATAAATTTTTAATCATAAAGATTAATTTTCATTAAAATTGTCCACAGAGTACGCAATTTTTTAAAGAAATAGTTTAATTTTAAAATAAAAAATATCAATTGTGAACCAAATAGTTGACCCTTTATCCAAAAAAGATAAATTTACAACGAAAAATAGAATAGTTGAATTTTCCGTTAAAAATCGTATTCTTAATAATAATAAAAAAACGGATTTTCACCAAAATAGTTAAATTTTCTATTGGAATAGTTAAAGTTATGGTTTAAAAACCTAATTTTCAACAAAGTAGTTATATTTTCAAAAAGAATGAATTTTTATTTAATATGAGTAAATTTCGAACAAAAAATTAATTTTTAACAAAAGAGTTTAACTTTTAACCTCATAAGTTTAATTTTCAACAATTTATAAAAATGTTCTATTATAATTAAGAACAATAGTACTTCATTTTTAAATTTGGAAGAGGGAACTTTTCAGTTGTGTCCCTGCTCCCAGTGAAATTATATTTTTTTACGGAAACTCCCTATCCAAAAATAAAAACGAGAACTATTTTCTAAAATTCCTTGTTCCAAGTCAGGAAAAATGAAGAGTAAGCAAAAAAACGTGATAAATCAATTTTTTGACAACATTGAGAAAATGGTTGTTTCTGTAGCTGGCGAAAAAAATTTCCCAAAGCAAAAATTGCAAAATGTTTTTCTTATGATGTAAAAAAGTAAAAATTCTTCAAACTAAAATGTGGAAAATTTAATTATTTCATTAGAAAGGAGTTAAATCATATTATATCCAATTCAAGGCGTTTAAAATTAAACAATTTTATTTTGAATTGAAGACTCGACATTCAATTCAATTAAAATCTTTGAAGTCTTTAAAATGCTTCAAATAATTCTTGACATATTTTAAACTTTAGTGAAATATTTCTTTAATCTTTGTTGATGAAATCTTTTGTGTTTTAATCATAGAAAAAAATTCCCGGTTTTTTCTCGACTCGCAAACATTTTTCACGGCCAATGAAATTTAAAAAATCAAACCAATTATTAAAAATTTTTCCATATAAAGTAATAAACAATAAACAACAAATTAAATCATTCAAAATAGAACACTTAAATTCCAAACTTGTAAAATTAAAGTTTAAAAGTTTTCAGTTCAAAAATTGTGTATTCAAATTCTCAGACATTTAAAAGTACCAAATGGAAGCTACTAACACTTTTTAATTAAAAAATGTTAAATAAAATGAAAATAAACTGTAAATTTTAAAACTTTTATCAATTATATAGTTCAAAGATTCAGATTATGTTCCAAAAATATAAATCCACGTTAAGATTTTCAGTAGCCTAAATTAAAGAATCAAGCAATGAACTTTAAAAATGTTCAAAATTATATTATTTTAAGTAATTTTAACTAGACAAATTAAAAATTAATTTTTTTACCTTAACAGTTCTTAAATTATGTTTATTTCAAATAGTCTCTAGGCATCCATTAAAGGCTTTAAAATTTAATTTCAAAATCTTGAGAATTCTAGAAGTGGTTTTAAATTTTTCCAAATTCAAAACAATTTTTGAATTTTTTTCGGAACTTTTAAATATATTTAAAAATGAATTGAATTTTATCTATATCTTTAAGAAAATCCTAAAAAATAAACCAAATTTGAAATTGAATTTATAAATAACAATAGAACATTTATTATTTGTAAAAATATTAGTAATTTTAAGAAGTATTTAGAAGTTTTAAAAAGATTCGAATTAAATTTAGAACTTGAAATAATTTCAAATACTTAAAGTTGAATTTAAAGTAAAATGTAGATTTTTGCAGATTTCAAACAAAAAATTTAGAATTTTTCAAAAGAATTTTGAGACTTCAAAAGAATTTTGAGACTTCAAAAGAATAAAAAATTGTCTTAAGATTCTTAGGAAAATTGAAAATGATTTTTCACCTTGAAAAATTATTTTAATAGAAAGTTTAAGAAGATTTTAAGAGATTAAAAAAATTATCAAAAAAGAATATGAAAGATTTTAAGGATTTTTTTTTAATTTGCAGGATTTTCAAACAATGTAGGAAAATTTCGATTAATTAAAAAATATATTTAGAAATTTTGAAAAAAATGTTAACACACTTCTTTTTAATTACTTGAAGACATTTAAAGTTTTTAATTAATTTTGAATCTCTTCAAAACTTCTAAATATCTCTTAAAAGTTCTCAAATTTTTTCCTACAAATAATAAGTGTTCAATTATTATTTCCACATAAAAATTCAACAATTTCGAGTACAAATTAAACATTTTTTTAAATAGAACAATTATAATTGTAACGCTAAAAGTTTAAAAGTTCTTCGGAAATCTAAAGATTCAAAGCTTTCTATGTAAAACAATTCAGTCTTAAATTATTTTCTTTTAAATATTTGGTTTCAATTTACTCGTCTTAAATGAACAGTGAAATATTGCTAAATATTAAATACTTATTCTTTTTCTACATTAAGAAATTTCAAATTAAATGGGATAAAAATGAAATAATTTAGACCCACAATATTTTAAATTTAATAAAAACCTTTAATTATGACTATATTATTATGGATTTATTTTCAAGTTGAAAATATTAAAACGCACGTTTATGTTTTTTAATGGCTAAAAAAAAATAATAGAAATAATATTTTAATAAATTTATTAATTAAATTTAATGTAAAAGATAATATAATAATATAAAGGAAGACCTGAAACTCTGAATCAAAAATATATTATTGATAAATCATGAAAATCTTTATTTAAAAATAATATTATCGGGATAACTGATATATTAATTTCAATTCTTATTAAGACTTTCGGATTAAAACAGTTACAATCTGGAAATCCTCACATTTTGAACAAATCTATAATTGTTTGCTAAAATCAATTATTGTTCGGATTTCTATACTTAGAGTACAGATCCATTTAAAAAATAATTTATTTATATTTACAGTTGATAAAATTAAACTGCTTCTTGTCAAAAAGTTTCAACTTCAAATCCTTTTAATTTTTAATTGTTTAAATCTTCAAAACTGCACTTTAATTATTTTAAAGACTGTTAAAATCGAACTTGGGCAGATTTTTCTTATGAAAATTCGTAAAATTCCCGGTCCGGTGGCCACCCTGTTTTTATTTAAAAAATCTGTTATTTTAAAAACTTCTAATTTTCTAAGCCTTTAAAACTGCATTTGAAAATTCTTTAAATTAAAATATATGCTTTTAAAAATCTAAAATGGAAAAATTTTAAAGTAATATATTTTCGAATGAAGCATTCTAAACTGAATGCTATAATAATTTTAAAATTCACAATTTGAAAAATTATTTAAAAAACGGTTGAAATCAAAGTTGAACAAAATTTTTATTCTAACCTTTTTTTAAAAATCCAGGTCAAAATCACTGGAAAATCAGAAAACTTTTGCAATTGTCTAACAAAAAAAAAAAAAAAAACGGTTTAAACTGTTTTGAAATCATTGAAATATTTTAAATCTTTGAAAATTTCTAAAAAATTTAGAAATTGTTTATAACCTTTGAAATTCTTGTAAACTTTAAAATTCTGTATGAAACTTTTAAGAAATCCTCTAAATCTGGTTTACCATATCCTTTTTAAAATCTTTAAAATCCTTGAAACAGTTGTGAAATTTTTCTTTAATCTTTTTTTTTTGTGTTTGTTTGAAATCATTGAAACGTTTTGAGATATGATCCCTTTTTGAAATTCTTAAAATATTTTGAAATGATTGAAATATTTAAAAATTTGGTACTATGTACTCTGCCCTCTTTAAAACCTTTGAAATTATAGTATTCTTTTAAAGTCTTGATGACATTTTTATTTGTGAAATCTATGGTATTGCATAATTTGAACTCATCAAAATATTAGAAACTTTTCAAATGTTCGAAATCTTTGTGAAATATCGCGTATACGACTATTTTGAATTACTGAAATCCTTTAAATCTTTTGAAATCTCTGTTTGTGAAATCTCTCATATTCCGTGAAATCATTGAATTATTTTAAATTCTTTAAATATTTTGAAAGTTTTAAAATCGATGAGATGTTTTTTTATAATAGACTGAAAACTTTAAATTACTATTTGCATTTCAATAAAATAACTTTTTTAAAAGCGAAAAATAATTCAAATTCAAGGTGCTCGAGAAATTTCCCATCAAAACTTCTTGCAAAATAATTGAAAAAAGTATAACTATTAAAAATACACTTTAAAAAAATAATTTTTTTCTTAAAAATATATTTTAAAGTTCTGAAATAAAAATCCTCAATTTCTTGCACGCTTCCTTTCAAATTGTTTTGAAAGTCAAATATAAGAATTGAAAATGTTAAATAAATGTTGATAAAATTATCTAAATGTTCTTTAAAAAAAAAATTACTACTTATATATTCTGGAATAAATCCTAACTTAATTAGTAATTTGAAAATATAAAACCAAGACAATTGTTCCGCAACTCCGAAAGTGAAGTCATAAAACTTTCACTTTAATCAAAAACAGAAAAAATAGTGCATTCAAATAAAGAAAACTCATTGAAAATCAATTTTAATTAAATTTAATGCAATTTTGACTTGAGAACTCAAAAAAGTAAATAAAATAAACAAAATTTACCCAATTACACACACTTTCATGACGTGGGACAATAACCGATATCTACACTAAAATCACGAAAGTACACGCGAAAAAAGGAAACACTCTTTATCCAGCTTCCGCTGAAAATAAACCCTTTTTCATTAAACGAAATGAATTGAATGACCCTGAAAAAATTTCTGACATAATTTTCCTCGAAGTCTCCAAGAGATTGATGTAAATATCTGGAAGACATTAGAATAATTGAGGCTTATGGTTACAGTCTCACGATGTCATGGAAAATGGAGTCGGTGCTGAAATTGCAAGAACAATTGTCTATCCAGTAATTAAATCGTTCACTTACTATTTCATCGGGTGAGATGATACCAAACTGTACCCGCTTCACCGTCCGAAGCGGGGCTTTTGAATCATTTGTGGTCATTTTCGATTATTACTAAAAAACTTTGACCGTCCACCCGCAGCCTTCTCGGCCTTCTGTCGTTCTGCGATGAAGGAGTAACGGAGCGTCGAAGAAACGTTGGGAGCAACGTTGCCAAATTGTTTAATTTTTCTATTTGCAAGGCAATTGGCCAAGCTTCAATCTTTCTTAGCTAAATGTTGACGCTGATTGGCTGCTGCAGGACTGGAGAAGCGGCAACCATGTTTAAACTCGTTCGGCAACCTTCTACGCTTTTACTGCAAATTATAAATTATTTATGCGATAGAATCATTGATAAAGGTGCTCGATTTTTAAGTAAATTTCATATTTTGTGGTGAAATGAAATTTAGAGAATTATTTTATCATTTAATTTCGTAATTGGTGATAAAGGTGCATTTTTATCAGAGCAAGAGCTGGACAGTTTTCAATTTTTAATCAATCTGAAATTATAAATAGTGGCGATACTAATCGATAGGTGGCGATAACTGTATTAGTTAAAGTTTCGCGAAAATTCAAATTTAATAAACGAAAAGTTGTGCTTTTTTTTAAATACAAATTAATAAACAAAGTTTATAGTTCATTCAAAAAAAAAGGTACGTTTCAGAGTGAAATTTTTAAAAGCGTTGTACTTCTTATGGCGAAAACTAACAAATGCTATAATCCAGAGTAATAAATTAAACTGTTTTGTAGAAAATTTCTATTTTTTGCTGGAAAATTCAACAATTTGGTCGATATTTTGTTTTTCTTTGGCTAATAAATCTTTCAAATTAAAAATTCAAACAATTTTTTAAAAATGTATCTTTTTATCTTAAATTTTTAAGTTTTTTATTTATTTTATTCATTTCTTAAATCAAAATATTTTTCGTTGTAATTCCACTACGAGGAAGATTTTGCATTTCGTTCCGCAGCTTACGGTAAACGCTAAAGTCACGTGATGACGTTTCTACACGTGCTCTGTGAGTTTAGCGTTACCGTTTTCCATTGTGAAAAATTCACTTTATAGCTGAAGATTCTTCTTTTTGATTAAAAATTTAATTATTTTGACGAAAATTCTTCTTTTTTTTTGTTAATAATTTAATTAATTTCTAACAACATTTTTTTCATGAAAATTATGTTTCCAACTAATAATTTAAATATTCCAATTTTGGTCGAGTATATCTTTTTTACATGAAAATTGAACTATTTGATCGAAAATTCATGTATTTGATTAACAGATCGTCTTTTTCTAGTTGACAGTACATTTTTTATATTGAAAATCTAAATATTCTATTTTTGGTAGCAAAATTGATATTTTTTTGTTGAAAATTCAACTATTACTTGAAATATCATTTAACTTAATTGAAAATTCACCTTTTTCGTTTGACAATTAATTTCTTTGTCCTTAAAGTTAAATATTTGATCGCAAATGCGTTCGCTTATTTTGTTGAACATTAATTTTTCTAAATAAATTTTAACTTATCCATTTTTTGTTGAAAATTTTTCCTTTTATATTCAATTTCTCCAAGTTCATTTCTTCATTTAGAATTAATTGTTTGACCTGATAATTTTAACTGTTCCATTTTTGGTTGAAAATATCTCTCTTTTTAGTTGAAAGTTTAATTATTTGTTTAAAGATTCATGTGTTTTGTTAAAAGATTAGCGTTTTTTTTTTGAGAAACAATTTTTTAAATCGAAAATTGGATATTCTGTTTTAGGCTGAAAATTTATTTTCTTTAGTTTAAAGTTCAACTTCTATTTCATTGAAAAATTATTTCTTTCATTTTAAAGATAACTATTTGTTTGAAAATTTGTTTTCCTTTTTGCTTACAAATTTATAGTTTTTAGTTGAAAATTAATTTAATTAGTTACCAAATGATACTAAAATAAGAAGCACTAAGAATGGTGGGTCTGGTCCTAAATTTTTATAATTATAAAAAAAGTTTTTGTTGTAAATAATTTTGTTTGCTTTTTTCAGAATTATTAAAATTTAGGACCAGACCCATCTTTCTTAGTGCTTCTTATTCGTTATCCCAAAATTTCAACTCGATGTGGCGCTTCGTGTGAAAGCAAGTTGGTAAATAAAAAAAGTGAGGGTAAGATAGGAACCTGGTCACGTGACCCACTCGTCACATGGCCTTAATTAGTAGCTGAAAAATTCGTTGTTTTTTTTTGGTTGGAAAATTATTTTTCTCACTAAGAATTTAACGATTCCATTTTCTGTTGAAAATCTATATCTTTTGGCTGAAAATTAATTTCATTATTTACAAATTGCATTTTTTGTTGGAAATTAATTTTTTTATTCTTTGTTTATATGTATATTCTAGCTGTTCCACGTTTGGTTGAAATTTACCATTTTTAGTTAAAAGTTTGTGTTTTAATAGAAATTTAATTTTCTTGTTGAAAATTCATCTTGTTGGTTGAAAATATAACTTTTTTTGTAAATGAATCGTTTTTTGGTTACAAATGTAACTATTTCATTTTTGGAACAAAATTGATCTTTATTAGTTGCATATTCAACTATTTGGGGTAGAAAATAAAAAAATTATGAAAACATGTACTTTGTAATGTTCTTTCAGTTTTTCTAGCGTAGTTCTGAACTTTAGTAAATTGTAAGATTTAAAGCCACGCAACAAAAACTAAATTGATTCAAAAATTGTCTTTTTTCCTCTTAAACAAAACGAATTACACTTTTAATTTCTTTTATGAATAATCTATAAACTTTTATTATAAATTTGTATAAAAACAAGATTCATTTATCCAATTTGAATTTTCGCGGAACTTTGACTATGATAGCTGGCGCTACCTATCGGCTAATAACCTTACTAACGAAAATGTCCAAAATACTTTCGTTGTGAATTCATGTAAACTGGACTGAAGGGTTCCTAATGAAAAAATATTAAAGTGACACACTGACAACAGTAGGAAATGGCGACCTCAAAAACATCTAATACTTATAATCGACAAAATTGGGAAGATGCGGTACGTATTTAATGAAAATGTGATATTATTACATTTTATGAATCTGGTGAAACTTTCTGGTATCTAATTTCCTTTTTTTTTGTTTTCAGGAATTCCCAATTTTGTGTCAGACATGCCTTGGTGACAATCCGTACATTCGAATGGTAAGTACGATTTTTTTTAATGGTTTAGGCTTTGTTAAAAGTATTTTTTTATTTATTGCATAATTATTAGTTGTTTGATGTAAAAATTCTAAGGTTATGTTTATTCCGAGAATCTATAAGGATCTTTAAATACAGTCGCAAAGTTACAGTTTTATTACGTTTTTGATTATTTTCCCAGCTGTGTCTAAAATAAAATATAAAGAAATCAGCAGTCGTTTATGATAATATATTAATTAATACGAATTTCCTTAAGAGTGGCCGCCAAACTTTTTTGAATTCCGTGACTACCTTAAACAATTTTTTATTTTCCCTGACCATTAATAATTCGAGCTTTTTATCATTTTTGAAAGTCTTCTACAAGAAAGCATATAATTTTCAAAATGTTCAGAATAAATAAACTGTAAACTGACAGTGATTTTTTTTACAGAAATCACATTTCTTATTATAAAAAAACCTATCCAGTCCAAGGTAGAAAGTAGTTAGTTAAATATTGTCAAATTTTTAAATTATGATATTCAGTTTACAATGTGTAAATTGAAAATCTTTACTTTAAACATTTTTTATTTAAGGTTTTTATTTTTAAGCGTAGATTTTTCATTCAAATAATTTTAAAATGCAGTCTTGAAGATTTGAGCAATTGAAAATTAAAAGGGTTTGAAGTTGCATCTTTTGTATAAAAAACATTTAGTATTAAAAATTGATCAATAATTGGTTTTACAAGACGATTTTAAATCTGTCTAAAATTTAAGAATTTCCCGATTTATTATGTTTAAAATATTGTTTCAGTCTAAAATATTTAATTTTTAACCCACTCAATTTGAAATTTTGCAATCAAGAAAAATAATTGCTATTTAACATTTAGAACAAATTTATTGTTCATTTAAGGCGAATAAATTGAAACCAAGTATTTAAAAGTAAATAATTTGAAACCGAACTGTTTAGCATGGAAAAAAAGTAGAAATAATAGTTGAACACTTGTTATTTGTAGAAAAAATTCAAAAATAACCACAGTGTAAATTTAAAGCAAAATGTAGATCTTTGCAGATTTAAAACAAAAATTTTAGAAGCTTTTCAGGAATTGTGAAAGGCTTCAAAAGATTAAAAACATTTTCTTAAGAATTCTAGTCACATTGAAAATGATTTTTAGTTTTAAATCATTATTATAAGGGAATATTTAAAAATATTTTAAAAGATTTCCAAACTTGTCAAAAAAGAATCTGGAATATTTTAAGGAAAAAGTTTAAAATTTCCAGGATTTTCCCAAGATTGTAGGAAAAATTCATTAAATGTCTTTCACAATGAATATAATTTTTCCAACAATTTTTAAAAACTTCTTTAAAATCTTCCAGATTTAATTTTGATAGTTTTGTAAATCTTTAAAAATCTTCCAGATTCTTTTTTGAT
This sequence comes from Belonocnema kinseyi, assembly GCF_010883055.1. NCBI lineage: Eukaryota > Metazoa > Arthropoda > Insecta > Hymenoptera > Cynipidae > Belonocnema > Belonocnema kinseyi. The sequence continues at coordinate 34,217,145 of NC_046666.1, read as the reverse complement.
AATTTTGTAAATCTTTTAAAATATTCTCTTAAAGTAATTATTCAACGCGAAAAATCATTTTCTGTTGTTTTTTTTTTTAGAAATTTTAAGGAAATATTTTTATTTTAAATTTGCAAAAATCTATATTTTTGTTTAAATTTAGGCTGTGGCTATTTTCACCGAAATTTCGGTACTAATGGCAGAATTTTTTCGTTACACATACCTGCTCTAAATTAATTGAAATCATTTCAAATTTTAAACTAATTTTCAATTTTTTCAAAACTTTAAATGACTCAATTTTTTTCTCTTTAATAATAAGCAGGATTTTGTAAAAATTGTAGAAAAAATTCGACTAATTTTAAAATATAATTTAGAAGTTTTGAAAAAAATTGGAAAAACATTTTAAACAACTTCTACATGGAGAGAAATTTCAAGAGATTAATTGACGGAAGAAAATAATTTAACTTCTAATTAAAGAAATGTTGATTTATACAAATCTTTAATATTTCAATTCTGAATATTTCTAGCTTAAAATAGCTGAAAATAATATAATTTGGAAAATTCTAAAGGTTCATTCATTGATTGTTTAATATAGAACAGTGTAAATGTTAACCTAAATTTATATTTTGGGAACTGAATTTGAATCTCCGAAAACTATAATTTATCAAAGTTTAAAATTTTGAATTTTGCAATTTATTAATTAATTTACATAATTTTAAACTTCAATTTTAAATAATTAAAAATTTAAGATCTTTTAAGTTAAAAATTCAACTACTTGGTTGCAAATTAATCTGTTTGGTTGAGGTTTCAACTATTTTGTTTAAAAAAAAAGTATTTTTTGGTTCGATCCAACTGTTTTTGATTTAAAATAAAAATCTTTTATTGGTTAAAATGTCATTTATTTTTTTACCGGGAATTTTACAAATCTTCAGAAGAAAAATCTGTTCCAAGTTCAATTTCTATAGTTTTTTAAAGTAATTAATTGAATTAATTTTTTTAATTATTACTTCATTCAGTTCACAATGCGACTTAAATGAGGAAAAAGTAAAAACATTTAGAATTGAAAATTTTTGATAACAAATATTTTTATTTCACCAATTGTAAATATAAATAAATAAAATATTTTTTTTAGTTGATCTGTACTTGAATGCCTTGATCATTAAAAAAAGTAAATGTCCGATTGAAATTTTATAAGCTATTTTCAACATTCAAAATATTTTTATGATAATATATTCGTAATTAAAGGCTTTCATTGTATTAAAAATATTGATTCAGTCTAAAATATTTAATTTTTAACCCGTACAAATTAAGATTTTTTAATTAAGACAAAATAATGATTTAATATTAGACATAAAAAACCTTGAATTGTTAACATTTCGAAGAGCTTTTAGACTTTGAATGTTACAATTTTAATTGTTCTTTTAAAACAAAAATTAATTTGTTAATGAAATTGTTGAATTTCGATGTATAAATAACAAACAATTATTATTTTTATACAATTTTTGAGTAATTTGAAGAGATATTTAGAGGTTTTAAACATTTAAGATGATTAAGATGATTTCAAGTATTTGTGACGTTAAAATTCGGCTATTCGTACTGAAATTTCGGTAAAATAGTCACATTCTGAATTTAAACAAAATGTAAATTTTTGCAGATTTCAAACAAAAAATTAAGAAGCTTTTTCAGAATTGTGAACATTATTTTAAGAGAACATTTAAAAAGATTTACAAAATACAGCCAAAATTATAATAATTTTATCAAATACTTAGAAGTTCTGAAAAAATTTCAAAAATATTTTTTACTTTATAGAAATTTAAGACAATCTCTACATTTTTCAAGATTTTGAAATAAAATTTTTAAGCTTTTCAAGGATGTTTAAACTATTTAAGATGAAAAAAAGTTAACTTCTTAAAATTGCTTAAAATAATATAATTTTAACAATTTCAAAGCGCACTAATTTATTCTTTAATTTGAAGCATTAAATCATAATGTAAATTTACTTCTTTAAAATTGAATCTGAATCTTTGAACTCTACATAATTTATAAAAGTTAAAAATTCTAAAATTTTTAGTTTATCTGCATCTCATTAAAAATTGTCCAATTGAGAAGTGTTAGTACCTTCTATTTTATACGTTTTTATTTGATATTTGACTATAACATTTTTGATTTTAAAAACTTTTAAATTTCAATTGTAAAAGTTTAAATTTCAAGAGCTCCACTTCGAGTGCTTTAATTTGTAGTTTATTTTTCATTACTTCAAATGGAAAAATGTTTAGCTTTAGAGTTCAACATTTTTTTATTTTATTGTCCGTGAAAAATGTTTGCGAGTCCGGAAATGAACGAAATTTTTGTTTTCTTTAATGAAAACGGCCACCCTGACATCACAATATATAAAATTACATTTGATATTTGCAACCAGGACGTAACCGGGAATTTGTTTGTTAAAAATTAGTAGACACCCTGCAATTACAGGGTGGCCACAAGATTTAATTTTGCAATTTTCCTGACTTTTTCCTGATATTTTGACGAATTTCCCGGGTAGGAAAGTATTACAAAATCGAATAAGGTTTCAATAATCAGGGTGGCCACTGGACCGGCAAACCGGGAATTTTTTAAGACCGGGAAAAACCGTAAAATGACAGTGAATTTATTTTTTGACCGGGAAGTTTACAAATTTTTAGAAGAAAAAAATGTGTCTAACTTTCTTTGATTTCAACCGTTTTTAAAATAATTAGTTGAATTGTGATCTTTTTCAATTATAATACCATTCAGTTTATAATGTGCAATTCGATAATCTTTTACTTTAAAAAATTCTCCATTTAGGTTTTTTAATTTTTAAGCCTACATTTTAATTTAAAGAATTTTAAAAATCAGTTTTAAAAATTCATAAGAATTAAAATTTATAAGTGTTTAAAGTCTAATCTTTTTGATAAAATTGTACTGTCTTTCAGATTTAAAAAGCAAATAATAATTGATTTTCCAAGATCATTCGGAAGCAGCTCTCAATTTTATAATTTCCATATTTAAACGTTAAAACTAAAATTGTTTCATTTGGAAAGTCTTATTAGTTAAAGAAATGCAAACGCCTGATTCAAAATTTATAAACTTTTTTCAATTTAAAAATAACTTCAAAATAATATATTTATAATCAAAGGATGTTATTAAATTTTAAATATTATTTCAGTCTAAAATATTCCATTTTTAAACAATTCAATTTGCAATTTTTCACTTAAGAAAAAGACGAATGAGTTAATATTTAGAAATATCGGACTATTCATTTAAAATCAGTAATTATAAATTAAATATTCAAAACGAAACAGAAAAACTAAACGTTACAATTTTAATTGTTCGATTAAAAAAAAAATTTATTTGTAAGTCAAATTATGGAATTTTTAGAAATAAAAATTGAACATCTATTATTCTCAGAAAAATTCGAGTAAGTTGAAGAATTATTTAGAAGTTAACAAAAATTGTTATTAATTAAAAATTTGAAATGATTTCAAATAATTTAAGCGAAGTTTTTACGTGTGCCAACATATTCCGGCTGTTTCTATAGAAATTTCGGTACAAATAGTCCACGGCCTAATTTAAAACTAAATATAGATTTTGTCAGATGTAGAAAAAAAAATTAGAAGCTTTTTAGGCATTTTGAATGGTTTCAAAAGAATAAAAAACATTTTATAGAAAAATTGAAATTGAGTTTTTATTTCGAAAAATTAATTTAAAAAGATTTGCAAAATTATTAAAAATTAATTTGGAGGATTTTAAGGAAATTTTTTTCAATTTCGCAGGATTAAAAAAATGTTAGGAAACATTCGAATAATTTTAAAAGATGTTTAGAAGTTCTAAACATTTTTTAAATAATTACAAATTTTCAAAAATGTAAAACAACACGTAAAAGCTTCAAGATTTTGAAATGAAACTTTAAAGCACTTTAAGGCTTTTAGAACTATTTAAAATAACAATAAATTTGAATTTAACAAGTGTTCAGTTTATAGAAAAGATGTAATCATTCTATTTTTAGTGTTTCTAGCCTAAAATGCTTAAAATGATATAATTTTGAAAAATGTTGAATGCATTGATTGATTCATCAATTTAGAGCATTGAAAATGATTACGTGGATTCATACTTTTGGAAGTGATTTTGAATCTTTAAACTCATAATTTATAAAAATTTATATTTTTAATTTGTCAGTTCAAGTGCATTTAAATTCAAATTATTCAGTTGAAAAGTGTTAGTAGCTTCCATTTTACATGTGTAAATTATTCAAGGTTTGAATACAACATTTTTTGGATGAAAGAATTTTTAAACTTCAGTTTCAAAGTTTAAAATTTAAGAGACCCACTTTGAGCGCTTTAATTTGCAGCTCCGTTGTTATTACTTCAAATAGAAAAAATTTGGCTTTAGATTTCGATTTTTTAAATTTCATTGACTTTGAAAAATGTTTGCGAAGCGGGAAAAAACCTGAAAATGACCGGGAATTTTTTTCTTTCATTAAAACGGCCACCCTGAATAATGTGCCAAGAAAAATAGTGAAAGAAGCCAGAGAAATACGCTTTACATGGCAGTATGGATTAATTAAGTAAAGGACATGTATCCAAACTAATAATAAATAAATAACTACAAATAAAGAGCTAAAAATCAAATTCTTACTTGACACACTTCTGCTGTGTGACGTACTTCACACACTGGGGTTTTTTGTACCCCAGCCGAAAAACTTTTGTAAAAACTTAACGGTTGTGTATTTTGACCTGCCAATTTTTTCATAGCTTTTTTGGATATCACTTCCCAAAGAAATATTGGTTTCGTAAAAAAAAATTAATTTAAGTATACCAAAAATATTATTTTAAAAAGTGGGTAAAATTGCGTTTTTTGCGAAAAAAATCACAACTTCTCAAATTTTTGATAAAAATCGCAAAAAATTTAAGTAAGTTTGTTTAAGATGTACTAGAAGAAAAAAACAATATTAGCGGTCCTTCGAAAAAAGATATTTACTTTGGAAATTGAATGGAGGAATTTCGCGGGGAAAATACATTGTTTTATTTCAATTGAAAAACATCAAATCTTTATTTCTATTGGCTAAAATGTTATGAATTTTATCTGAAAATTATTAACAAAACATTGAAACTGGAAAACGAACAATTACATTTATACCAATCTTCAGTTTCCTACGCAATCTTCGCACATGCACAACTGTTTCATCCATTTTTTCATCTTGGAGCAGCTCGTCGCATATGCGTCGAGAGCGTAAATTACAAGCCACCTAAAATTTCAAATACTATATTAGATATTGTAAAAAAAAATTACAGCATGAAATCAGATATCATACTTACTGTTTTGTTCACTTAGACTCAAATTCACCTAAAAAAAACAGCAACTCCAAGTTAATATGATCAACCTTACTTGACACACTGGGGTACAGGAAACCCCAGCCGATTGCAGACAAGAACTGAGAACGTACTGGCGTGCTAAATGTGACGCCAACAGCTGTAGGGCATAGTAGTACTCTCCAAATAATGCCAGTTCGCGTTGTATACCCGATTCTATGAGTTTGAGTACACAAAATTAACTTGGATATATGCTGGGGTATGTTGGACCCAAGTGTGTCAAGCAAGGTTTAAAACATATCAATTTCTATTTTCCCTGGCAGCTACTTTATTTTCCTGACATTTCCCTAACATATGTTTACCCTGTAATATAAAAATGAGTACTAATATATTTTCCAGATGAAGGAGAAGTATGGAAAAGAATGCAAAATTTGCATGCGTCCCTTCACAGTATTCCGTTGGTGTCCTGGCGCAAGAATGCGTTTCAAAAAAACCGAGGTCTGCCAGACCTGCAGTCGATTAAAGAACGTTTGCCAGACTTGTCTCCTCGACCTGGAATACGGCCTCCCAATTCAAGTCCGCGATGCAGCACTAAAGATCAAGGACGACCTGCCCCGTTCCGACGTGAACAAGGAATACTACGTCCAGAATATCGACAACGAGATCGGCAAGCTAGATCACACCACGCCAGCTGGTTCTGTTGGAAAATCCGCAGCCGCGAGCGACCTGCTGATGAAACTCGCGAGGACGAGTCCTTACTACAAACGGAATCGACCGCACATCTGTTCTTTCTGGGTGAAGGGCGAGTGCAAGCGAGGAGAAGAGTGTCCCTATCGTCACGAAAAGCCAACCGATCCAGACGATCCCCTGGCTGATCAGAACATCAAGGATCGTTACTATGGCGTTAATGATCCGGTCGCGGATAAATTGATGAGAAGGGCAGCGGCGATGCCGAAGTTGGACGCACCCGAAGATAAGCGCATCACGACACTTTATATTGGAAACTTGGGCGAAGTTTTGACCGAGAAGCAACTGCGGGATCACTTCTATCAGTACGGAGAGATTCGATCTGTGACAATGGTGCCGAGACAGCAGTGTGCTTTTATTCAATACACACAAAGGAGTGCTGCAGAGGCAGCAGCGGAAAGGACATTTAATAAGTTGATTCTGGGAGGTCGCCGGCTGACGATTAAATGGGGAAGGTCTCAGGGTCGGCAGACGATATCGGCCGCAGAAGGGAATCGAGAATTGCTCGAACCTGTGCCAGGATTGCCGGGTGCTTTGCCACCTCCGCCAGAAGCGATGGGAAATAATTTCTTTAATTTGCAGCCCACACCGGGAATGATGCCTCCGATGATGATTCCACCGCCTCCAGTTGCACCGCCTTTCATGTTCCCACCGCAAATGGCAGCTGCGGCTGCGGCTGCTGCCGCGGTAGCAGCAGCCTCGCCGATTTTCCCACCAGGAACGACCCCGATTCACTATCCGAGTCAGGATCCTTCGAGAATGGGAGCCTCGCAGGGAATTGGAAAACCCTGGCCGGAGGAGTAGATTTAATTCGTTGTAGAGGAATTCAATGTAAATATGACAAATTTGCATAATCATTGATTTGTGGAATTTAGAATCGAAATATGAATTTACTTAATGGAGTAATAATTACAGCGAAAAGAAAACTTTGGTTTCTTTTATTAACGAAGTTAGTATAAGGGGTATTAGTTTAATTTTAAACTACGATATGTTCTTTTTTTTTACTAGTAATTAACGCGTTTTATTTTAAGAATAGAAAGTAATAAAATATGGTAATCAAAGAAAAGTGTTATTTGTGTATTTGTGAAAGGAGTTAGCACTTATAAGAACTTAGGGATCGTCCGTAAATTACGTTACTACTTTGGAGGGGGGGGGGGGGGGTTAAATAGTCGGGGGTTTTGGTTAAGAATCCTTGAATTTTATTAAAAATTCGTCTTTTTAATAGTAAATTAATCTTTTTTAACTGAAACTTCAATTTTTGGTTGAACACTCTTAAATTTGATTAAAAATTTCTCTTTTTCTGCAGAAAATTAATCTTTTTGCTTCCAAATTATTCTTTTTTAGTTGAAAATTTAACTTTGGTTCAGATTTCTTGGATTTTTGTTGAAAATTCGTTTTTCTTTTTGTAGAAAATGAATCCTTTCATTTAAAAATGTATTGTTGTGGTTAATCACGTAACAATGAGGTTTTGGGGTTGAACTGCTTTCTTAAAAATAAAATTCTTTCTTGAAAATACAACTTTATGGTTTGGAATTCTTGAATTTTATTGAAAGATCGTATTTTTTGGTAGCAAATTAATTTTTTGGTTTAAAAATTCGTCTTTTTTAGTTGAAAATTCAGCTTTTTGGTTGAGAATTCTGGAAGGTCGTCAAAAATTATTTGTTTGTAGAAAATCAATCTTTTTGTTTAACAATGTATGCTTTTAGTTGAAAATACAACTTTTTGGTTCGGAATTCTTGAATTTTTCTAAAAGTTCTGTTTTTTTTTAATGTTTTTTTTTTAAAGAAGTTTAATCTTTTTGTTTAAAAATGCATTGTTTAGATTAAATATTTAACAACGAGATTTTGGGGCATAAAATTCTTTCTTAAAAATTCAACTTTTTGGTTAAGAGTTCCTGAATTTTATTTAAAAAATCGTCTTTTTTGGTGGAAAATTAATTTTGTTGTTTGAAAATTCAGCTTTTTAGTTGGGAATTCTTGAATTTTATTCGAAATTCTTTTATTTTTGGTAGTCAATTAATTTTTTTGTCTAAAACTTAATTTTTTAGTTGAAAATTCAACTTTTTGGTTGAGAATTCTGGAATGTTGTCAATAATGAGTTGTTGTTTCTTGTTGTTGTAGAAAATCAATCTTTTTATTTAAAAATTGATGCTTTTAGTTAAAAATTCAATTTTTTTGGTTCGGAATTCTTGAATTTTATTAAAAATTCTTTTTTTTTTAGTAAATTAATCTTCGTTGAAATATTAATCTTTTTAGCTGAAACTTCAACTTTTTTGTTGAAAACTCTTGAATTTGGTTGAAAATTGATCTTTTTTGCCAGAAAATTAATCTTTTTGCTTAAGAATTCTTCTTTTTTAATTAAAACTACAACATTTTGGTTCAAAAATCTTGAATTTTTCTGAAAATCCTTTTTTTTGGTAGTAAATTAATTCTTTTGTTTAATAATTCATCTCTTTTAGTTGAAACTTCAACTTTATAGTTGAGAAGTCTGAATTTGGTTAAAAATTCGTCCTCTAACACACAATTTTTTCTTTTTTAGTTGAAAATTCAACTGTTTGGTTCAGAATTATTGAATTTTTTTACGGTTTTTTCCATAGAAAATCAGTATTTTTGTTTGAAAATTCATCGTTTTGTTTAAAATTATAATAAATATGTTTTTAAGTTGAACAACTTTCTTCAACATTCAGAAAAAAATGTCTTACTTTCTTACAAATTTAACATTTTGGTTGAGAATACTTGAATTTTATTTAAAATTCGGCTTGTTTGGTAGTAAATTAACTTTGTTGTTTGAAAATTCGTCTTTTTCAGTTGAAAATTCAGCTTTATGGTTGAGAATTCATGAATTTTACACAAAATTTGTATTTTTTTAGTAGTGAATTAATTTTTTTGTCTAAAACTTCTTTTTTTTATTTGACAAATCAATTTTTTGGTGGAGAATTCTGGAATTTTGTTAAAAATTATTTTTGTGTGTGTAGAAAATCAATCTTTTTGTTTAAAAATGTATTCTTTTAGTTGAAAATTGAACATTTTGGTTCGGAATTCTTAAATTTTATAAAAAATTCGTTTTTTATTAGTGAATTAATCTTCGTTAAAATATTCATCTTTTTAGCTTAAACTTCAACTGTTTGGTTCAGAATTCTTGAATTATTTTTTTACAGTTTTTTCGATAGAAAATTAAATTTTTTGTTTAGAAATTCATCGTTTTGATTACAAATTTAATAACTATGTTTTAAAGTTGAACAACTTTCTTAAAATTTAAGAAAAAAATTTCTTATTTTTTAAAAAATTTAACTTTTTGGTTGATAATACTTAAATTTTGTTTAAAATTGTTTTTTTTCGGTAAGAAATTAATCTTTTTGTTTAAAATTGTAGGTTTTTAGTTGAAAATTCCACTTTTTGTTTTGGAATTCTTGAATTTGATCAAATTTCTTTTTTATTAGTAAATTAATCTTCGTTTAAATTCATCTTTTTAGAGGAAACTTCATCTTTTTGGTTGAAAACTCTTAAATATGGTTGAAAATTCCTATTTTTTAGCAGAAAATTAATCCTTTTGCTTAAAAATTCGTCTTTTTTCGTTGAAATTTGAACTTTTTGGTAAAGAACTTTTGGATTTTTGTTGAAAATTCATTTGTTTTCTTTTGTAGAAAATTAATCCTTTTATTTCAAAATATATCATTTTGGTTAAACATTTAACACCTAGGTTTTAAAGTTCAACTACTTTCTTAAAAATTAAAAAAAAAATTTGTATTGAAAATTCGTCTTTTTTGGTAGTTTTAAAAAAGTGCATTTTTTGGTTGACGATTTAAGATTTCAGTTTAAAATTCATCTCGTTGGTTGAAAATTGGACAATTTTGATGAAAATACCTTTTTTTTTTTGTTAAAAAATTCCATTGGTAATTGAAAAATTACCTATTCTATTTTAGGTATAAAATGGTTCTTTTTAAGTAAAAATTCAACTCCTTGTTAAAATTGAACTATTTTGTTAAAAATTCGTTTTTGTTTTTGAAAATTCATCTATTTAGCTGAGAGTTCTTGTATTTTGTTTGAAATTCGTCCTTTCGTATAAAATTAATTTTTTAAATATAAATTTCATATTTTTTATTTCAAAATTCAATTTTTTGTACAGAAAATTCGTCATTTTGCCTTAAAAGTTCAATAATTCAGTAAAAAATATCAATTATTTGGTATAAAATTAGATTTTTTATAATTTAAAATTAATTTTTTTTTTAAATGAAAATTTAACTATTCCATGTTTGGTTAAATATGTACCGTTTTTCTTTCAAAACTTCAATAAACATTTCCTAGAAAAGTTACTTTTTATTTATAATTCGTATTTTGGCGTTGAAAAAGCAATTGAAATTTTTTTGGATGAAAATTCAACTCTTTTTTGGAAATTTGTCTTTTTGATTTAAAAATTCAGCTTTTATAGTAGAATTTTCACTTTTCTTGGACAAAAATGCAAATGTTTGGTTGAATATTCAAATCTTTTTTGAAAGTTTGTCTTCTTGATTTCAAAATTCATCTGCTTGAGCAGAAATTACATCTTTTTGTTGAATAAAAATGCAACTGTTTGTTTAAAAATTCACCAAATTTGTTGAAAATACATCATTTTTGACTGAAAATTCTGCTGTTTTGTTGAAAATTTAACTATTTCGTCGCAAATTTACTTTTTGTTTTACATTAATATTTTGGTATTGAAAAATGAACTGAAATCTTTTCTGGATGAAAGTTCTACTTTAAAAAAAATTTCGTTTTTTTATTCAAAATTCATCTGCTTTAGAACAAGGTTCATATTTCTTGGATAAAACTTTAACTATTTGGTAAAGAGCCAACTATTTTATTAAAAATTTATCCTTTTTGGTTAAAAAAATCCGTCTTTTTGGACTGAAAATTGAATTTTTTTCTGTTAAATTTTTGTGCCGAAAAGAAGAATTTTCAGCAAAACAGTTAAATTTTTAAGCCGAAAATTCGAGTTTTCATGGGAAAAATTAATCATAATATTATTATTAATATTGCGATTAATATATTTGTATTAATATATATTAATCGAGAAATAAATGCATAAATAGTTAATATTATATTAAAAGTGTTTTAAAATTTCCCGCTTTAATATTTGAAAAATTTCATTGGATGTAAAATCAGGGATGGATTACGAAAAGATTAGCCCCGTACTTTTTGATTGTTTACTAAACGACTAAAAAAAAATTTTATTTACATCTTTGCTTGCATTATGTAATTCTGAAATATTTGGGATTTAAAACAAAAATTAAATGTTTAATTAATTTCTCATGGAGAAATACGGAGAAAAAAATTAGTAGCTGGGACCTCGCTTCATATGAGCCATACATGAGCTGTCAATTTGTGTTTGTGTGATGGAACCCATTTTTTTGGTAAGTTAATTAATTTAATTTATATGCTACTGTGAAAAGAAAAGATATTATTTAATGTAGATAATGTAGTATTTATCCACCTTTTCAGCCTTCAAATAAATTCCCTGTTTCAAAGTTGCCTTGTTTTTCATATTAAAACTAATTATTTCCAATCTGATATTTTATAGGTTAGGCTCGAAAAAACAACGCATATATAAAAGATAATTTACATTTATTCTTTTATTTTCATTTATTCTGTTTAATTCTTTTCGAAATTAAGTGATTAAATGTTCAAACCGATTTCGTTTAATAGATTATCGAATCAAAAAGTCTTTTCATTTAACTTTTCTTTGCAAAATACTTTTTTTTAATAAGTAAAGTTCAAATTTAAGAACACATTTTTGCATATATTATTTTATTGTTTAATTAAGTAAAAAGGTATTATAAAGAAATTGATTAAATTAAAAACTGCGTTTTATGGCCATTTTTGTATAAGATAAAATGTTTTTTTTTTTGTAATTAAAGCGATTTGCACTCGAATTATATTGATTTTTTAAATTACATTTGGATATTTTTCAACGATTTAAATTCACTTCCAACAAAAAAATGAGATCCTTTTTTGAAATAAGTGGAATTCGATTTTTTGTTTTATTTATTTTAAATTCTTTTATTATTATAATTTAATTGTCAACAATCTTGAATTTTTGAATAATGGGATTTAAAAAAAATACGATTAGTGCGAGTATTTGAATTGATTTAAAAAACTTCAGTTCATTTTTCTTATAATCAATGCCCAGAAGATTAATTTTCTATAAAAAATTCGAACTCACAATAAAATGAGTAAATTTTGAACCAAAAATAGAATACTTAAATTGTAAGTTAAAAAAAAATTGAAAAACGAATCTTCAACAAAATAGTTGAATTTTTAAGCAGTGAGATGAATATTCAAATAATAAAATGAATTCTTAACAAAGAAGTTTAATTTTTAACTAAGTAATTAAATTTTCAATCCAGAAGATTAATCTTCTAACAAAAAAGACAAACTTGCAATAAAATACATACAATTTTTTAACTAAAATGTTGAATTTTCAACCAGAGAGATGGATCTTCAAATAATAAAATTAATTTTTAATAAAGAAGTTCAATTTTCAACCAAGAACATGAATAAGTTTTCAATCCAGAAGATTAATTTTCTACCAAAAAAGACGAATTTACAGTAAAATGCATCAAAATTCAACCAAATATAGAATAATTTATTCAATTTTCAGTTAAAAAAAATAATTAAAAAAAACGAATCTTCAACAAAATAGTTGAATTTTCAGCGAAAGAGCTGAATCTTAAAATATAAAAATTAATTTTTAACAAAGGAGTTTAATTTTCAAGCAAGTAATTAGATTTTCAATCCCGAATATTAGTTTTCTACCAAAAAGACGAATTTAAAATAAAATAGATAAATTTTCAGTTTAAAAAATGAATTAACAACGAATGTTTAACAAAATAGTTGAATTTTCAACCAGAAAGGTAGATATTCAAATAATAAAATGATTTTTTAACAAATAAGTTCAATTTTCAACCAAGCAATTAGATTTTCAATCCAGAAGATTCATTTTCTACTGAAAAAGACGAACTTGCAATAAAATACATACATTTTCAACCAAATTGTGAGAAAATGTGAAACTGCAGCGTTGATCGCCTGTCGCCCAAATATTTTATTTAAATTTATATAAAATATCAGAATTAATTAACTTTGTCAACTGCATTCATATTTATAAAATATTAAAGCCATATAAAACATATTTTTCGCAGTTATAAATTAACATAGCTATATAAGTTACGAGTAAAAGGTCTAATTTACGATAACAATATTCGATACTTTCTTATCCTTATTATACACTTTAATTATTTATACCTAAACTCGTAAAATAGCACGTAAACAAGTAAAATACAGATGTCCAATAGAGGGAATTTACAAAAAAAAAGCCAAAATTTTAAAACTTTATGAAATTGTTACGTTACGCAGGTTACGCGTAAAGGAATTTCAAAGGCATTCATGTTGGCCGGTTTGCAAGCATTTTTCACGGTCAATAAAATTAAAAAATTCAAACCCTAAAGCTAACAAATTTTCCATTTGAAGTGCTAAAAACTGAACTGCAAATTAAAGCAGTCAAAGTGGAATTCTTGAATTTTAAACTTTGAAAATTGAAGTTTCAAATTTTTTTAATTAAAAAATTTGGCATTCACATGCTCAATAATTTACAAGTAAAAATGGAAGGTAATAAGAATTTTCGATTAAACAGTTTTAAATGAAATTCAGATAAACTGCAAAATTTGGAATTTCTAAATTTTATGAATTATAAAATGAAAACAATTCCAGATACAGCCGATCGAAAACTGTTTATGTTTCTTCGACCGTTATAAATTTCCGTTAAATATTTCAGCAAATTATCACTAATTTTGTCGGTCTTACGGTCAACATGAAATCAAATAAAATGCCAAGAAAAACATGTAAAAAACATATTTATTTTTCAAAAAAGAAGAGAAAAGAGATGTGAAAAAATTATGAATTATAGAGATCAAAGATTTAGATTCAATTCCAACAATATAAATCCACGTTATCATTTTTGATACTCTGAATTAAAGAATCAATCAATAAACTTTAAAATGTTCATAATTATATTATGTTAAGGAATTTTAAGTTAGAAACCTTGAAAATTGTTATTTTTTTAATTTAACATTTTTTAAATTAGAGTTAAATTATTTTCATTTTAAATAGTTTAAACATTCTTGAAAAACTTCAAAATTTTATTTCAAAATCGTGAGATATCTAGAAGTTGTTTAATTTTTTATTCATTTTTTTAGAAATTCTAAATATCTTTTAAAATGAATCGATTTTTTCCTACAAGTTTTATGAAGTCCTGCAAATTTTTTTAAATTTCCTTAAAATCCTCCAGATTATTTTTTCACAATTTTGGAAATCTTTTAAAATCATTTTAAATATTCTTTGAAAATAATTTTTTAAAATGAAAAATAATTTTCATTTTTGCTAGGAATCTTAAGAAAATGTTTTTATTCATTTGAAACCATTCGAAATCCTTAAAAAGCAAACTTCATTTAAATTATTCTAACTCATTTCAAGTTTTAAATTAATTTTGAATCTTCAAAACTTCTAAATATATCCTAAAATTACATAATTTTTTCTACAAATAATAAGTTTTAAATTGTTATTTAAACATCAAAATTCAACAATTTCACTTATAAATTAAAATTTTTTAAATAAAACAATTAAAATTGTAACGTTCTAAGTTTAAAATTTTAAAGGAATTTTAAAGGCTCTTCGAAATTGTAAGGATTCAAGGCTTTCTATGCCAAACAATTTAGTTTCAAACTGTTTACTTTTAAATATTTGGTTTCCATGTATTCATCTTAAATGACTTAAATGAATAGTCCAATTTTTCTAAATATTAAATAATTATTTTTCTTAATTAAAAAATTAAAAATTGCATGGGTTGAAAATGGAATATTTTAGACTAAAACAATATTTTTAATTTAATGAAAATCTTTAATTACAAATATCTAATTATGAAGTTATTTGTATGTTAAGACTAGTCAGTTTCAATCGGATGTTTACATTTTTCTTAATAACTAAGGCTTTTTTTATTAACAATTTATTTTTATAAATAATTAATTTTTTTAGTGGCAGGCTTTCAAATTGAAACAGTTAAATTTTTAACATTAAAATCGGGAAATTCTTAAATTCTAAACGGATTTAGAATCGTTTTGTCAAATCAATTAGGCCTCCAGTCCATGCACCAGAACGGCCGGATCTCGGAATGGCCGCAATGAGGCATTGACCAATCAGAAACGTTTCGTGGAAACAGTGTCATCCTCTCGCCGAACTCAGCCAAAGTGTTCGAAATTTTTGAGTTCGCGCCAAAAGGGTTTCCGTTCATTTCCAAAGTTGTCAAACACCTGAACCGGCCATGTGTTTGAAAACTTTGGAAATGAACGGAACGCCTTTTGGCGCGAGCTTAAAAATTTCAAATACTTCGGCTGATTTAGGCTCAGTTCGGCGCGAGAATGACCCTATTTCCGCGGAACGTTTCTGATTGGTCAACGCCTCATTCCGGCCATTCCGAGATCCGGCCGTTCTGGTGCATGGACTGGAAGCCTGATTGTTCGCTTTTTAATGCTTAAAGTATAGATTGATTTCAAAATTAATTTATTTACATTTACAGTTGATCAAATAAATATGGGTTTTAATAAAAATTATCAACTTCAAACGTTTTTAATTTTTTAATTGTTCGAGCCTTCATACTGCATTTAAACAATTTTTAATTTAAAAATTAAAAACGGAAATTTTTTTAATTAAAAAATATTCGAATTACGCTTTGTAAACTGAATTATATTTTATAATTGAAAAAAGATAATAATTCAACTAATTATTTAAAAAACGGTTGGAATCGAACTTGGGCAGAATTTTTTAAAATATTTGTAAAATTCCTGGCCAAAACATCAACTATTTACTGCCATTCCCGGTCTCAAAAAATTCTCAGCCCTTTCCCGGTTCAGCGGCCACCCTGATCTTTGCTTATAAGTCTTTTTTCAAAATTTGAACACAACATTTTGGCGAAAGGTGAACAGCGCCTCAGCTTCGCTGTTTCTTCAGACTGATATAACCCTTCGTGGAAGATAAGGGGCTAAACCACAAAGTTTTCAGAATTTTTCTTGTTTGATTTTTTGTATTGTCCTATCTGTCCTACGTATCACGTTTTTTAAAGAAATTTAAAAAATGTAATTTTACTATTTTTCATGAAATAAGAAAGTTCTCATTTTTCTTTCCTTTTTTTTTATTTTTGTCCGAAAATAAAATTATTTTTTTTCAGAATAGAATAGGATTTTTTTTATTTTGGTTTGTTCGTTGTGGTCCAAATTGGGTCGTTAAATTCTTTTTTTTAACAGGAGTTTGCATCAAGTTGATTATTGGACGTTAAATGGGATTTTTAATTTGCATTTTAATCTAATTTAAATTTCTTAAATTTTGATAAGAAAGTTCCCAAAAAGGGGCATCCCAATGATACTTGGGAAACATAAGGGGTTAACCCTGTACAGAGTTTTATGGAGATTCATGATTTCTTGTTAGTCCCGTGAGATTTAAAAAAAAGAATACTAGTCTTCGGTGTCATCTGCCAGTTTTTAGGGTAGATATGAACATTAGAAACACGTTCTTATGCTTTTGTTACATTGAAAGTTACATAAAAAAGCTAATTGTTTATCAACAATTGACGTGCGAGAGTATTCCTCTTTTTTTGTTCTTACACCATTAATTTTTGAAAATATCCACGAATTGCATTAAGGTTATTATTACAGAGAGTTTTCGAAGCAGTTCCAACAAAAAAGCATTCCCCCAAGTCTGGTTTTGGCGTTGAAAATGAGAAAAAGTTTCGAACGGCGCGGAAGCCGTCGCCGTGGCGATGAGTACACTTCCGTTTCTGGCAAGAATGTCGCAGCCAAAGTGCAACCTGACCAGACAGTACGTGGAATAAATTCATTTTCCCTGTACACTTATGGTTGTAAGGTTCCAAATTACGTTTTTAAATAAATGTTGATAAAATCTCAGCAATTAATAACATTTTTAATGTAATTAATTAAATGATCTAAGAAATTTAATGATATCTGTGAAAGCTGAGGTTTTAATAATTTGGTAACATAAAAAAGTTTTAAAATTCAAAACGTACAATTGAGCTGTCGGATCGAATAAGGGTGAATCCATTTTTCCGGCTAGAGCAGGATGAGTTCTCGTAGTTCTCAAAAATTGTTTAGAACATTGTGTTTTGGAAATTCAATTACTGCAAGAAATTTGCTTGAATTTAGTAAAAAAATATTTTCAGAATTTTTCTATTTGCCCTCTCAGAGTTCATTTGCGCTCGAATTTAACATCTGATCAATGAAATTAATATAAAAAGAAACATCTAAATATTAACAGTACAAATTTTAAATAAGAAAAACTATTATGAACCGGGTTGGCCTCCCGCCAGGCCAGCCAGAATAGCGAGGGGGAAGGAGAGATTCTTAAAAAAAAACTGGGACACACGCATCTTTATAAAACACAATTATTATTGGTACTGAACTTTTACAAAACAATTTCGTTACCACCCTTTACAATTGGTAATACACTCGGCGAACACAACACTGTTTTTGCACTTTCATGTCCTATCCTTTAAGTCCTGTCCATCTTCCTTGGAGTACTTGACCTTCGCAGATCCCGACCTCCTTCACCCCTCCTTACTTCATGTAGGTGGACTACGAGCTCCTCTCGTCTCATCCACAAAGGTATTCTAATCTTCACCTCCTAACCTGACCAGGGTATTCCTTGAAGGTCGGGATCTTTTCGCCTTCCGATTCCAGGGTAACATGCAGTCCTGTAACCAACTCAACCACAAACGTCGATAGTCGACGCAACAGAATTAGGCCACTGAATACGATCAAAAACACAGTCTCCATCAAAAACGAAATAAAATTCTGCCAAATCTCAATTCTGTCATCGCTCTAAATGAAGCACAACCCTGAATAATAATGCCACTATAGTATAAGATCAAATCTAATCTAACCCCACTCCATTCAAACCATACTGCCAACAAAGGAAGCGAGAACAATATTGTCCCAATTAATTCATCCGAACCTTTGCCCCTTATTACCTGAGCGAACGAATCCAAAACAAACGTTAATCACAAGGTCGACCTCGACCCCAAAAAAAGATCGCCAGCTCTCTCCTCAATAATCAGATAAATCAATAAAGATTTTCGCCCCTTGGTCACCGCCATTGGCAACAATCTCCCCTCTGTACGGAAGCTGTATGCCACCGTACCTTATATGGCGGGAAGCAAGACAACGATATTTGCTGCTGACCGTCGAAAAACACGACCTCGTGTACGAACATCCACATTTCGGATACATCCATCCTTTCCTGGATATACGTTTGTGATTATTCCTTTTGGCCAAATATTTCGCGGGAGCGTTGAATCTGCCACAAGCACCATATCACCTATCGACAGCGATCTTCTTGCGACCAACCTTTTCGAACCACTAAGCTTGGTAGATATTCCTTCGTCCAACGAGCCCAAAACATATCCGCTAATCTTTGTGACTTTCTCCACGTTTTTCGTGAACATAGATCAAAATCGGTGAATTTGCCAGGCACAGTTACTCCTGAGGATGATCGGATGAGAAAATGATTAGGAGTGAGGCTTTCCATGTTTCGATGGTCCATCGATACGTGAGTCAAGGGGCGACAGTTGATCAAATGTTCGACCTCAACCAGAAGCGTATGCAATACCTCCTCTTTTGGCGCCCTTTCATTAAGCACTGCAGCCAGTGATACCTTAACACTCCTCACAAGCCTCTCCCAACTGCCTCCCATATGCGGAGTCGCGGGAGGTATGAATAGCCATTTAATTTGACGATTGGTCATTTCAAATTTGATCAGTTCGTGATCGATTTCCTGAATAGCCTTGCGCAACTCTTGATTCATACCTGTAAGATTCGTTTCGTTGTCCGCGTGCATTTTACTCGGATTTCCACGCCGCGCCATCATCCGTCTCAAGCTCATAATTGCCGAATCAGTAGTTAGCGAGGAAGCTAACTCAAGATGCACAGCACGAGTAGTTAGACACGTTATCAGAACACCCCATCGCTTTTCATGTCATCGCCCGATCGTTACCATCATTGGACCGAAGTAATCAATTCCACAGAAGGTAAATGGACGCTGGTGATGCCCTAATCGTTGTATTGGCAAATCACCCATCCTTGCAATCTGGGGCTTGGCCCGTCGCATACGACATAGCTGACATTGCGAGGAGACAGTTTGAAAAGTAGGACGCACTTTCAGAATCCAGTACCGTTGCTTTATCTCGCTTACCACCGTTTCAGGTGTGGCGTGGCTAGCTCGTTCGTGGTAGTGTTTTACTAATAATTGAGTATAACTATGTTTTCCATCCAGGATGATAGGCGACTTCACATCGTAGGGAACATCTTTAGCTGCATTGATTCTTCCATCCACTCTTTTATACGCGGTCCTCCTTGCAGATTGTTGGTGTTAAACCTAGAAGAGGGCTGTCCCTTGGTAGCGGTTCTTCATCTAATATTGTTTGTATTTCCCGACTAAAACAATCTTGTTGTACTCGTTTGTTCCAGAGACACTCGGCCGCTTCTAAAAATTGTGGTGTTAATTCCGCGTTAATCTCACCTCCCCATATTTGTGGTGAAAGTAAGACATAAGCAGTACTACGAATTAACGTCAGCCATTTAGAGAAATGATCGATGTTAGGGAGTACATCGTCACTAGCGTCCTTTACAAAAGCCACAAATTCTCGTTTAGTTTCCGTCTTCGGCTGCCCACCTTTACTCAAAACAGGTTGTCTCGGCCATTGTTCTTCTGGTTCATAAATGAACGATGCACCTTGAAGCCATTTAGTCATGTGGTCGTTTACGTTTCCAGAGTTTTTGGTCGCTCTATCCGCTGGATTCTCTTTAGATGATCTTCAGATGTCTCCATTCGGATACATTGGTTATTTCGTCAATTTCCCCAAGACGGTGTGCCACAAAAGCTTCATATCTGTGAGGGTCAGCTCGAATCCAGCCCAAAACCGTACGGGAGTCAGTCCAAATCACGCTATGCTTGATTTTTAGCTCGAGCTCGTACATAACAGTTCCCAGTCGACTGGCCAGTAAAGCTCCTTGCAGTTCCATTCGGGGAATGGATAGAGGTTCCAATGGACCGACTCTTGCCTTTCCCGCTACAAATCTCTATATTTTCGGGTAATTTAGACCTACTGAAGTACGCGCGCGGTATCTGATAATGTTTTATTATTTTAAGCTCGGCGATCCATGCTTTCCATTGTCCGGTCACGGCCCCTGTCGGTTCCTGGTCCCATCCGACACCGCTGCGCCAAACCTCTTGTAGCAATATTTTGCTCCTGATCGTGTAAGGCAGTAACATTCCCAGGGGAACATAGACGGACATTATGATTCCCAAAATTTCGCGTTTTGTTGGAATTTGCGTGCCGCCAAGAATCAGCTCTGGTATTTTCTTCATATTCAAATTAAAAGATATTGTACAATCTTGAGCAGGACTCCATTCTACGCCCAGAGCTCTTTCTATTCGGTCCTGAGACAAAATGATGGCTTCGTTAACACGCTTTTCGACGAGCAAAGTTTTTAACAATAATTCGCTGTTACTAGCCCACCCTCTAATCTCGAACCCCTCCGTGTTTATGGATCTCGGTGACTTCTAGGATTCTTTCAATCCCTTCTTCCACTGTGTCAACACTTTCTAAATAATCGTCGACGTAATGCTTGTTACCTATAGCTTTAACCGACCGGGGATATGTCTTCTCCAACTCTCGAGTATTTCTGTTCATAATATACTGTGCTGTACAAGGGGAGGATGTAGCTCCGAATATCATTGACGTCATAACGTAGGTATCAGATTCACGATTACGGTTCATTCCTCGCCAAAGAAATTGTTGCGCCTCTTGATCTTCCTTACAAATTTTAATTTGTAGGAACATTTCTCGTATATCTCCCATAAAGGCGATTGCCCTTTGCCTAAATGGCATGAGTATTCCTATCAGCGAGCAAACTAAATCAGGACCCGACAGCAGATTATCATTGAGCGAGACTCCTTTGGTTTTAGCTGCCGCATCGAACACAATTCGGATCTTGCCCGGCTTGTTGGAACTTGTCGCACCAAAATGTGGCAAATACCATACACGACCATTGTTATTTTCTTAATCAAATGTCTTCTGTCTGTAGCCTGAATTATGAAAGTTTTTCATTTGTAAACAATATCGCTCTCCATATTCAGGGTCGCGATCCATTTTACGCTCGAGGGACGTAAGACGTTTAATGGCGTATTCCCGATTATTCGGCAATTTTACCTCGTCGCTCTTCCATAACAATCCTACTTCCCATCGGGAACCTATACGTTTTGCACTGGTAACTAGTACATGTTTAGCCCTAACTTCCTGCTTGTTGTTTCGGCTATAACTCGTAATGCCTATACTCTCTAAGTTGTAGTGCGATTTAACAAGTATATGCCGATCTGCGTTATATATAAATTCTGCATTTATTTCTGTAAACTCACTTGTCACGAACGTGCGATCATTTTCACCTGGTTTAATCAGTGGACACGGGACTTGTCCATGCACTACCCACCCTAGTCTGGTAAGTGATGCTGCTGGTACATATCGTGTAACACTAAATGTCCGTATAGGTGTAATTAAGTCCCAGTGATCTTGTACAATTAATAATTTGAGTTCCGCAAAGGCGTAGCGTTCGAAAGATAGACGGGAAAGGTGTATGTAATCTTTGATATCGATATTGTCTAATGACTGAGGTGGAAGCGAAAGATCCCTCATAGTCCGAGCTCCATTTATGACATGTATTTCCGTACCGTCAGGTGCAGAAACTCCAAAACGCACCCGTTGACTAGATAAGTCAGATGCCTGCAGCCTTCCAACACAGGTCAGCCCCAAAGGATCAGCGAGTCCCTTGATTCCGATATCTTCCGCGACTTTTGCTTCTAGTAATGTCACCGTCGATCTTTCGTCCATCAGCGCGAATATAATAGCGTTCCCATCAGGACCATACACTCGCACTGGTGCTATCTTTAATAGAACTCGTCTTTCCGTACCTAGTCATAATTGGGGATCCTGGTTATCTCTTGATTTTAACGCCTTTTCTCGTAGAAATCGAATTTCTCTGTCGCTCTTTTTTTCGCATGATCTATGAAGTAAGGGATGCGACGCATCATTACATTTTGCAACATTACATTTATTGTTTTCATTTGAGGGACATTGGGTTTTACGGTGTTCTCTACTGGTTAGGCAAAGGTAACAGACTTTAGTATCAGAGGCCCAGTTCCAACGGCCCGAAATTTATAGCCTCTTAAATTGATGGCAGTCTTCCAACGCGCGAGAAGTAGCGTTACACGATAGGCAACTAACTTCCTGTTGGATACATTTAAAGTCGGGAAGCACATCATCGTCCGTGTTGCCTAACGTATTTACCCTTTCGTAAAATCGGGTATTCACATGTTGTAATTTTCGATCTTCCCACTTGCGTTTGTTACTTCGGTCTTCTGTTTGTTTCACTGGAGCGTTGACCTCAATGAAGCCGTCCTGCAAGCGATCTCAGCCTCATAGAACAAATAATTTGACAGAGTCACCAGTGCGGGCTCCTCGGGTTTGCCCTTTTCGCTCAAATACCGATTGTAGCTATGAATCATAGTCACCGACATTTTTAAAATAATTTCTCTGATAAGTTCGGTGCTGTGAAGGTATCCGATATGATTGAAGGCTTCCAGCGCAGCAACACAATTTTTAACGATGGTAGCAAAGGTTATAAGGTCCGAACTTACACCGCTAAGCTTAGGCAATTCCTTGAGCTTTTGAACTATACGGCTCGCCACTACACTGGCGTTTCCAAATCTTAATGCTAGTAATTGCATGATCTGGCTGGTATCGCTGGTCGTTACCATCAGTGAAGCCACCGCTTCTTTTTCTTCACCTTTCAAGCTTTCATGCAGACGCATAATATTCGCTTGTACGCTAAACCCAATTTTGTTCGTACTTTCTTCAAATGCCCTTTTAAATATTGGCCACTCTAACCCATCCCCATAAAAATTCGGTAGAATCTTGCCAACTGACATACGTTTAATGACTCCCTGAGTTAAATTTTCAGAAATTGGTGCAGCACGCGCTTCTCTAATCGTTCGCGTCAACTGTTGCATGAATTTATCTAAATTACTATTGTGACACAAATCACTACCTTCTGAAACTCTATTTGTAGATGGCAATACTTCTGGTAGGCGTGTAACCATGAACGCACCTTTTCCTGATTTACAGACTTCGATAGCCCAGGAACGCCTGATCGTCGATCTTCATCTTCCTCGTCGAGCTCTGCCACTTGTGCCGCTAGTTCATCATTTACTAGCTGTATTTCTAATTCCTTTTATGCTTCTAATATCCGCGACTCAAAGCAAAGCGTTTTTTCTTGGCTTGTAATTCTAGCTCCCTTTTCCTTTTTGAAGAAGAACTAATGCTAGCGATCGCTGAGCCACTCTCCATATCCACGATATTAGATAAGTTTCCAATACTCAGTATATCTCGATCAACTGGGCGTCGGACGTTCCCGTATCTCCCCCCATTCGGATCCCTTATCTCACTCTGAACTGTTATACTTTCAATGCTTCGTTCTTTCAGACCAGGTACTAATTGTAATTGCTTTGACTTACCAAAGGTCGACGCTTTTCCACCTGCCTTCGTTGTACTCTCCTCAGGTTCATAACTTGTTCCGCCAATCCCACTCGCCTGGACAGTACGAATTAGACCTTCTGGTAAGATATTTGACGTTCTACCGCCACATCTTCCCGTTCCCGTACCTTGATTGGCTCCTCTTCCTCGATTACCTCCTCGTCCTCGCCCTGCCGCGTTTCTTCTTCCAACCATTTTGTTTCTATCTAGTATATCGAGACTTAGCAGCTTTCCCTATGAGTTTCCTCTCCACACTGAATTGAAAATAGCCTGCCTTCTCCCGCCTCCCTCACCCCGACCAATCGAACCAGCCAAGCAGGCCGACCAATACAGAGTTCCGGTGATGACCAATGACCTCCTAATGGGTTAAAGAATTAATTCATAGCAATGTCACCCCTGTAATACCCGGCGCCTCCATCATTTTGTTATGAACCGGGTTGGCCTCCCGCCAGGTCAGCCAGAATAGCGAGGGGGATGGAGAGGTTCTTTAAAAAAATCTGGGACACACGCGTCTTTATAAAAAACAATTATTATTGGCACTGAACTTTTACAAAACAATTTCGTTACCACCCTTTACAATTGGTAATATACTCGGCGAAAACAACACTGTTTTTGCACTTTCACGTCCTATCCTTTAAGTCCTGTCCATCTTCCTTGGAGTACTTGACCTTCGCAGATCCCGACCTCCTTCACCCCTCCTTACTTCATGTAGGTGGACTGCGAGCTCCTCTCGTCTCATCCACAAAGGTATTCTAATCTTCACCTCCTAACCTGACCAGGGTATTCCTTGAAGGTCGGGATCTTTTTGCCTTCCGATTCCAGGGTAACATGCAGTCCTGTAACCAACTCAACCACAAACGTCGATAGTCGACGCAACAGAATTAGGCCACTGAATACGATCAAAAACACAGTCTCCATCAAAAACGAAATAAAATTCTGCCAAATCTCAATTCTGTCATCGCTCTAAATGAAGCACAACCCTGAATAATAATGCCACTATAGTATAAGATCAAATCTAATCTAATCCCACTCCGTTCGAACCATACTTTCAACAAAGCAAGCGAGAACAATATTTCCTCAAATTAATCCACCCGAACCTTCGCCCCTTATTACCTGAGCGAACGAATCCAAAACATACGTTAATCACAAGGTCGACCTCGACCCCAAAAACAGACCGCCAGCTCTCTCCTCAATAATCAGATAAATCAATAAAGATTTTCGACCCTTGGTCATCGCCATTGGAAAAAAAATATTGAAAAATAATAGAATACATTGAGAAAAGTTATCTACAATTTCCCACCCTACTAAAAAGTCAAAAGTTCTGGCCATTTGGGACCACTTTTGTTACGTTTCTCGACAGAAATACTCAGAGTGCATGAAAAAATGTTCAGAAATCTGAGTCAAAATTGCATCTTTCTTGGATAAAAACTCAACTATTTGGTTAAAAATGCAACAAATTTGTAAAAATTCATGCTTTTGATTGAAAGTATAACTGTTTCGTTAAAAAATTACTTATTTAAAATTCATATTTTGATGTTAAAACTCAACTGAAATCTTTTTGGATGAAAATTCAAATATTTTAGTAGAAACTGCTAGGTTGAAAATTCAACAATTTTCTTTAAAAGTTATCCTTTTTGATCGAAAATTAAACTGTTTTGTTGAAAATTCAGTTATTTTGTAAAGAATTAACATCTCTAACATTCATATTTTGGTATTAAAAAGTCAACAAAAATCTTTTTTGGCTGAAAATTCAATTATTTTAGTAGAAATTCCATCTTTCTTTCATAAAAATGCAACTTTTTGACTGGAAATTTTACAATTTTGTTAAAAAGTAATACTTTTTCTCGAAAATGAAATTATTTTGTAGACCCATAATATCAGAAAAATCAGAACTATCATAATGAACCGCGAGTTTTGAAAAAAATAATGAAGAAAATTAATTCTAATTTCAATTTGAAAAGTTTGAAAAGAATTATGTTCCTTAAAAAACGGTTAAAAAAGGAATAATTAAGAAAATAAATATTTGAAAACATATTTCTCTTATTGTTACTCTTTTTGTGCAAGTATTTTTCACAAATTGATTTTCTTGAGTACAGTCAAGCTCGGATATAACGCCCCCGGGTATATCCCTTCCGAGGATTAACGCCGCGCCGCAGGTTTGTTGCCCACTTTTTTCAAAATTCAAAAATTCTCTGTACGGTTATTCATAGTATTCAAAAAATCGAACAATTTATCCTAATGACTTTTTTCAAAAAATCAAAAATTACCAGAGTATTGTAGCATTTACAAAATTCCAAAAAACACTTGAAAATGAACATTTTAAGCCAAATAACGCACGATATGAAAAAAGTAAAGAGAAGAAAAATGTTTTTTTTTAATGCCCTACAAGATTATGATAACTTTTCAAATTTTCGTGAATAATCCAAAATTCAAAATTTGACAGTATACAAAAGTATACAAAATTGTATACAAAAAGTATACAAAAATTGTGCATTTGAAAAAGATCTACAAATTTGTTATCAGCCACTTTTTGATAGGATGCGTAGTTTTGGCTTTAATCATGATAAACATCATTAACCCCTTCGTTGGCATTGTCGCAAAATGTGTCAAAATTTTCCGTGCCCTGTGTGGCATTGACGCAAAATGCGTCAATATTCTTTTTTCTATTTAAATTACTTCGATTTTGCATTCAAGTCTTATTCGGGATTTTTTGGGGTCGCTGAATCCGAATCTGAAGCCAAAATTCAAAAATTCAAAATGAAGAATCCAATATGGTGGACGAAAATACAAAAAAACGGCTTGATTTGGATTAATCTCGGTACTTACGGGTTTTTGGGATCGCTGAATCAGAATTTTAAAATCAAAATTCGAAAATTTTAAATGACGGATATTTTCGCCCGCCATTTAAAATTTTTACTTCACTTTCGGGTTTAGCGACCCCAAAACCCCATACCCGTGCAGAAATCGACCGATTTTAAACGTAATACCGATCTGGCCCCGATCGGATTCCCTGATCTGGCCCTGATCGGTTGAACCGTGTGGCCCATACCTGGGCCCGACCGGGCCAGACCGATTTCCTACTGAAACGCCATCTCCATGCGCTCGAAGAACTAGTGCTGCTTGTTTTTTTCTGATAGTGCAATGAAATTTGTATTCATAATACTCGTTTAAAATATTCTAGCAATGTTTATAAATGCATAAGGCGAGTAAGCCACGTGTTCAGAGGCACCAAACACCAGTCAGTAGACCTCGAAACCTGTGCGAGGAAGATGAGAGTAAGTAATTACACTCTGCGTGCTCATTGAAACCTAACCTCAAATAAATTAATAATTTAGAGTAAGAGTAAAATATGTGATACAATCGATTATGTTATTGATACTTTGATTCTGTATTAATAATAAATTTAATACAGAAATACATTAAGGACAAATTTTCATAACATTCCAGCAAGAACTAGTTACTCAACTGCACATGCGTCGCATTTGGCATCTAATTGGTTTCGCGCGAAGTTTAAAATGATAAACGAAGTTTTTTTTCTTTTTTATTGTAAACAATGCAATTTCAACTTATAAAAATGTCCATTAGGTCGAAATGAATTAATAATAATAAAAATTAATTAAATGCATATTCTGTAAATTACATTTAAAACTAACAGAAATATTTAATTCAAAAATTTTCATTTTTGTTAAAAAGTTGTTTGGTCTATATTTCTTCTTAACCGATTTAGAAAAATAAAACGATCTAATAAATGATGGCGCAATTTTTTGGCAAAAAATTATCTACAACCACCTTCTTGAATTTTTCAAGAAGTAATGCAATTGACAGAAAATTGAATTTATTTGCAGTAAAATGTTAATAGATCGTAAATCATAGCTTATTTCCCGATGATTTTCTTTGGAAGCATTCGAAAATGTCAAGGGAATCTTTTAGCGAAAAAACTTTTTCTAATTTGTTAAACAGTTTTATAGGCAACATTTTTTCGAATCTGATACCATCCACAATAATTTTACGATTTTCAAAAGTATAAATCAATTTTATATTCTGAAACCTTTTCTTTTCGTGCCTGTAGTACGTTAATTTTAACTTAAAATAACTTAATTGGAAATTCAAAATATTAAGGTGGCCTTCGAAAGGAGAGGATTATTTGATAGTTTTGTGTTTACTTATATTAAAACTCCATTTGTGAAATTCATGAATGGATTATAATGAGACTCGTCGTGTACCGATCGGGCACCGATCGGGTTTCCCAATCGGGTGTCCTGACCTGGCCCCGATCTGGGCGTGTGTTTCATGCGCGGCCTGGCCCCGACCAGGATTCCCGATCGGGACCCGACCTCGCTCGTTTTCTATGATTTAAACTTCTGAGGAATTACAGCCATAAATTGTAACTGAATTTTTTCCATTTGATTTTAAAGAAGGTTCTCAAAGCACCTACGGCTTTGATGATTACATTCTCATTACGAAACTCGCGTTTCGCGCTCGATAATTCGCGTGCACTTGAAAAACTTCATCAAGATAATTTGTAAATCTTGTTAAAATCTACTAAATATTGTTTTAAACTTATGAATCTCTTAAAAAAATCAAAATTGCATATTTGTGAAAATGATACAACTGTTGGAACTTTGGTATAATTAAAAAGTTTCATGATAATAGTTTCGAAAAACATATATTTTACATCTAGTAGAAATTTGGATTGATATTTTTGAACCTATTAAAAGATTTTTTTTCCTTTTTTAGAAAATTTTCAAAATGTTGAAAAGCATATAACTTTTCTAATTCTCATTGAAATAAAAAATTTTATTTGGATAATCTGCAAGTCTTTTACTCATCTATAAGAAATTTTGACAACAAATATTTAATTAAAATTTTTTTTCAAATTGGCTACAACATTCAGATAACCATACATACAGACTTGCATACAGACAGACTGACAGCCACCGATACAATTTTATGATTTTTGAATTCTGTGATTGCCGAAACGTAAAGATCCGTTAAAAACTAGAGATTGGAAATTTGGACGATTACATTACACTCTCATGAATGAGAATGTAAAAAATAAATAATATATATAATTTAGAAGTTACAGCACGGTAAGGCTGCTCAGTAGACCGTATACATGTAAAGTTCAAATCATAAACAATGGAAATGAGGAAATTCAGTTTATGGAAAAACGACAAAAGTTGCAATACAACGTTTAATAACAAAATTTTTTAAAAACAATGCGCATGTTTTTTAAACGGGACAATGAAACTTCTTCTTTTTTAATACCTAATGCAAGTTACGAAATAAAATAATATACATGTATGGGAATGATATAGAATGTCAGGGATAAACTCGATTGCGAAGCACGAGATACGTGATGAGAATGTGTTCGTTAAAGCCGAAGGAGCTTTAATAAAAGAGAATTTACAATCACCAAATTACTGCGTTGTCGATGCCTTTATAATTTTAAAAGTCTATGCACAAAGATAGAGCGCGTAGCGCGAACTAAATGTAGTATTGAGCGTGACGCGCGAGGTAAATATATTATCGAGCGCGAAGAGCGAGATAAATATATTATCGAGCGCGAAGTGCGAGCACCAACAGTTGCACGCTCAAAGTTGCGAACCGCGCGCGCGATTAAAATGTGCCCGCGAGGCGGGCAGATTTGTTTAAACAGTTTTTTCCAGAACATAATTCTTTTCAAACCTCCCTGTTGCAATTTTGTTGCATAATTTCATTTTTAAAGTTTATCTTGGATTACAAAATGTTATTTCAAACACAAAAAATAATTACAATTACGATTTTTTTCAGCTGACGTGCAAATGCGCGTATCAATGTCACAGTTTGTCGTACACACAACGCTGCTACCTTTTCAAACTGTACCGGTCGATGGAAAATGAAACTCAGAGGTCGTACATCAACAGTCTAATTGACATTATTCCAGTGCAGAGGCGATACGGAACAACCGAAGAATCCAGTCGACGACGTGTCACCGCTTGTTACCGTCTTCTTAATGAAGAGGGTAAATCGGAGAGCGTTTGTCGCGGAACGTTTATGAACACTTTCGGACTCACAAAAAAAACCATTGAGGTAATCCTCCAGAAGAAGCAAAGAGGAGATAACAGTCTGATAGAACGTCGAGGTGGGAAGCATCATCTCAAATACACTGAACAACACCGTCAAAGCGTCAAGGATCACATCAATTCCATTCCACGACAGGAGAGCCACTACGGACGCAAAATTTCCGAAAAAGAGTATCTCAGCAGCGATCTCAGTTATTCGAAGCTCCATAAAGCTTATTTGGAGAAAAATCCTAATCTTGCTGTCACAATTGAGTATTACAAAGAGGTGTTCAAACAAGATTTCTCGAAACTTGGTTTTCGTGGTCTTCGCGTAGATACAAGCAGAACTTGCGATCCTCTGTGCTGCCATATGAGATCAACAACAGATCAAGTCTTTGTGAAACTGGAGGCACAGCTGTCCGACGATGATAAGAAAACAGAAAATGCAAGATCGACCTGTATGTCTAATATGTCTATCAAAATTTACGAAATTTACATTAGAACAAAATCCAAATTAAAAATCCCATTTAACGTCCAATAATCAAATTGATGCAAAATCCTGTTAAACAAAACAAGAATCCAACGAACAAATTTGGACCACAACGAATAAACGAAAACCAAAAATCCTATTGTAATCTGAAAAAAACAAAAAAATAAATTAAAATTTTCGGACAAAAAAAAAGAGGAAAGAAAAATGAGAGTTTTTCTATAGACAGAAGTCTGGTACTCCCATAGGTTCAGTCATTTCTCCGATTTTGACAGAACTAGTGATGGAAGATTTGGAGGTTTTTGTTTTTGGGAAATTAGATTTTGTTTTGCCTTTTTATTTTCGGTTTGTCGATGATACCTTATTATGTGTTCCTCTGGAAAAGTTACAGATCGTCATTGATACTTTTAACAGTTTTCATCTAAAACTTCAATTTACTTATAAAATAGAACAGGATTATAAAATCAGTTTTTTGGGCATAGAAGTAATTAAGGGTTGGAATGGTAATATTATTACCAATTGGTACAGAAAAAGTACATATTCAGGTAGAATTTTTAATTTCCTTTCTGCACATCCCTTTCATAATAAAATTGCAGTAATTAAAAACTTAGTTGACAGAGCTCTAGGTTTGTTCCATTATTCATTTCACTCAAGAAATTTGAATATTGTTAGGAATATCCTTTTTCTGAATCATTATCAAAAAAAGTTAATTGAGAAACATATTGCAATTAGAGTTCACCAAATCAAAAACAAAGAGATTAATAATTTGCTTGTAGATAATCAGAAAGAGTCAAAGGAATATAGTTCGTTTAATACTTTTGTTCTTCCATTTTTTGGTCAAATTTCTAAAACTATTGAACTTATGTTAAAAAAATTTTTAATTCATACTATTTTCCGCATTCCATTTAAAATGGATTCGGTGATAAATTTTTGCAAAGATCCTTTAGATAATTTTGAAAAGGGTGGTGTTGTCTATAAGATCACTTGCAGAATCTGTAAGATTAATTACGTGGGACAAACTGGCAGACTTCTTAATGCTAGGATAGAGGAAAACAAAAGTGATGTTCGTTTAGGACGCTGTTATAAAAGTGTTCTTGCCAGACATACAAAGGCATTTGTTGATGTTGACCATGAGTTTGATTGGGATAATGTTCAAATTTTGCATAGTGAAAGTAATGAGAGAAAGAGGGAATTCATGGAGATGCTTTATATTAAAAAACAAAAAAAGTTATCTATTAATTTAAAAACCGATTTGGATGGGATGAACAAAAGTTATGCTAATATGATTAATTACATATAACGTAGCTGTTTCATGAATTCTGTTTTTTCTTTTACTTTCTCTATTTCTGATGTGATTGTGACAGATATTTATATTGTGTTCACAACAGATTGGCCTACTGACCCTCATTCGATTCTCGGGTATCAAAGAGAGAGCACCTGTTCGTGGGTGCTGTCAATTTCTACCACTTAAATTTTTCTTGCCTTGATAAGGGTACTGTACGAGTACCGAAACGTTGGTAATACAAATTTTATTTATTTATGTTTTTTATTTTTATTTTATGGTAATTTGATGATAATAAAAATAAAAAATACGAAAGAAAAAAAAGAGAAGGAAGGAGATGTGGTTGACTACCTTCTCATTTTTCTTTCCTCTTTTTTATTTTTGTCCGAAAATTTTATTTTATTTTATTTATTTATTTTTTTTTTTACAATAGAATTTTTGGTTTTCGTTTATTCGTTGTGGTCCAAATTTGATCTGTGGATTCTTGTTTTGTTTAACAGGATTTTGCATTAATATGTCTATGAACCTAAAAGTACTTACAAGTACACTTTTTTAAAAAAGTTTTGTATCGAAAAACAATCATTTTTATTTTACGAGTCTTCTCATGAGTTCCAGGCCTCATATACCTAGATTCAGTTAAGGTCCCTAAAGTACCCTACTTTCAAGATTGGGTCCCTATTTTTTTTTTGGGTGCCCTATTTGAGGATTATTGAGGTAAAAATACTTGCATTTTCAATATAAAAAGACAAATTTCCAAGAAAAAATGCTGTAGTTTATATTTCAATAAAAACGATAAAATTTATGGAAGAAAAAAATAATTTTAAAACCAAAAAGACGAGTTTTCTACAAATAAAGATTTTTCACTCAAGAAAGAAATAGAAATTTATCTAAATTGTTGAACCTTAAAGTCAAAAGACGAATTTTCTCTAAAAAAAAAAGAAATGTTCTCTTTAAAAAATGGCTTTTCAACACAAACATTAAGTTCCCACGATGTTGTTGCATTTTGAAAAAAAATGAAATTTCAAACTAAGAAAATTATTTTATTTTTTACCAAAATAGGAGAATTTCCAACTGAAAAGATCAATCTTAAAAAAATCGGGAGTTACATTTTTAGTTAAAAAAATAATTTTAAACCCAAAAAGGGCTTTTCAACTAAAAAGTTAAATTTTCAAAAAAAAAAAAAAAAACATCAGCTTTCAATAAAAATTTTTTTTTAACAATGTAGTTTAATTTTTACCCAAGTACTTGAATTTTCCATTAAAAAAATTAATTTTCAGCAAAATATTGAAACTTCAAACCAAAGAGATAAATTTTCTACTAAAAATATAAATCAGAAAAAAAAGTTATTAATAAAGCAATTCAACCAAAACTTTCAATCAAAATAGTTGAATACTGAAGCAAAAAAGAATCATTTTTAACCAAAACGTTGCATTTTTATTCAAAAGAAATGAAATTTCTACTAAAACCGATGAAGTTTTAAATCAAAAAGATAAATTGTCAAAAGAATTAGTTGATTTTTCTGTAAAACAAGATTTTAGTTGACATCCAAGAAAAATGAAATTTCTCTTAAAAGAGAAGAATTTTTAATAAAAAATCAATTTAAAAAAAAAGTTGAATTTTCATCCAGAAAAGATTTCAATTCTCTTTTTAACACCAAAATATTAAAATTAAACAAAAATTGGATTTTCTTCGAAATAGATAAATTAAAAAAAAAACAGTCGAATTTTATACCAAAAAGTATGACTTCAACAAAATTGTTGAATTTTCAAACAAGCAGTTTCATTTTTTTCCAAGATAGATGTAATTTCTGCTAAACCTGATGAATTTAAAAATCAAAAAGGCAAACTTTCGAATTAGAGTTGAATTTTCAACCAAATAGTTGCATTTTTATCCAAGAAAGATGAAATTTGTACTAAAACAGATGAATTTTTAATAAAAAATGACACACTTGTTTTTTTTTAAGTGGAACTTTTATTCAGAAAAAATTTCTAAATTTTTAACGAAAAGTAAATTTTTTACGAAATAGTTAAATTTTCAACAAAACAGTAGAATTTTCAACCTGAAAGTATGACTTCTTAACAAAATAGTTTAATTTTCAACCAAGCGTTTGCATTTTTATCCAAGAAAAATGAAATTTTTCTTAAAAGAGATGAATTTTTAATAAAAAATCAATTTAAAAAATAGTTGAATTTTCATCCAGAAAAGATTTCAGTTCTCTTTTTAACACCAAAATATTAAAATTATACAAAAATTAAATTTTCTACGAAATAGATAAATTAAAAAATATCAGCCGAATCTTAAACCAAAAAGTATGACTTCAACAAAATTGTTAAATTTTCAAACAAGCAGTTTTATTTTTTCCAAGATATATGTAATTTCTACTAAACCTGATGAATTTTAAAATCAAAAAGGCAAACTTTTGAATTAGAGTTGAATTTTCAACCAAATAGTTGCATTTTTATCCAAGAAAGATGAAATTTGTACTAAAACAGATGCATTTTTAATAAAAAGTAACACACTTGTTTTTTTAAAGTGGAACTTTTATTCAGAAAAAATTTCTAAATTTTTAACAAAAAGTAAATTTTTTACGAAACAGTTAAATTTTCAACAAAACAGTAGAATTTTCAACCAAAAAGTATGACTTTTTAACAAAATAGTTTAATTTTCAACCAAGCGTTTGCATTTTTATCCAAGAAAAATGAAATTTTTCTTAAAAGAGATGAATTTTTAATAAAAAATCAATTTAAAAAAAAGTTGAATTTTCATCCAGAAAAGATTTCAGTTCTCTTTTTAACACCAAAATATTAATATTATACAAAAATTAAATTTTCTACGAAATAGATAAATTAAAAAAAAAATCAGCCGAATCTTAAACCAAAAAGTATTACTTCAAGAAAATTGTTGAATTTTCAACTAAATAGTTGCAGTTTTATCCAAGAAAGATGTAAACAGATACATTTTTAATCAAAAACGACACACTTTTGTTTAAAACGTTAAACATTCATCCAGACAAAATTTCAGTTCATTTTTCAACACCAAAATTTATATTAGAAACAAAAAGTACATTTTCTACGAAATAGTTCTATATTTAACAAATTAGTAGAATTTTTAACCCAAAAGTATGACTTTTTAACAAAAAGTTTAATTTTCAACCAAACAGTTGCATTTTTTATCCCAAAAAGATGAAATCTTTCTTAAAACAGATTAACTAAACAAAAATGTTCAAAGTTGAATTTTCCTCTAGAAAAGATTTCAGTTCTCTTTTTAACACCAAAGTATTAAATTTCAACAAAAAGTAAATTTGTTAACAAATAGATCAATTAAAAACAAAACAGCAACATTAAAAAAAAAGTATGACTTCAACAAAATTATTGAATTTCCAACCAAACATTTTCATTTTTATTCAAGAAAGATGCACTGTCTCGTAAAGCAGATGAATTTAAAAATTTTTTAAATTCTAAACAAAAGGTTTAATTATCAACCGAACAGTTGCATTTTGATTCTAAATTAAATTTCAATCAAAAAGTTTCATTTTCATTCGAAGAAAATGAAAATTCTACTAAAATAGGTGAATTTTTAAATCAAAGAGGAAAATTTTCAATGAAAGAGTTGAATTTTCATCAAAAAAGATTTCAATTTACTTTCCAAAGCCAAAATAGGAATTTTAACCAAAAAGTAAATTTTCTAGAGAATGGTTCAATTTTCAACAAAACAGGGGGGTTTTACCCAAGAAAGATGCATTATTTATACCAAAAAATATTTTAAAATCAAAAAGATAAATTTCCAGAAAAAAATAGTTTTTATCCAAAAAGGATTTCAATTGACTTACCAGAAACAAAATGTGAAATTGAAACAAAAGTTTTATGTTCTACGAAAAGATTAGAATTTTTAACCCAAAGATGAATTTTCAACAAAACAGTTGGATTCGCAACCAAAAAGGATGTTTTTTCAAAAAATTGTTAAATTTTTAACCAAATGATACAATTTATAACTAAAAATATAATCTTCAGTAGAAAGTTTTTGCGAATTTGCAAACATTACGTAAATGAGTAAAGAACCGTAACAAATCGTAAAAAAATGTCTGGACCCCCCCTGCGCTGTTATGTAATTTAAGTGCGGTCCCTTGCTATGAAAAAATTTTACTTCGAAAAAACCTGGAATTGTCAGGGAATTTTTTTCCAGGATTTGATTAATTCATTTTTATCATAATTCTTGTATTTTCAGATTCGACAATTATGATGAAGACAATCTGCAATACAGATACGGCGAAAAAAATTAATTCGCAGAGAAGAAGCGCTTTAAGAAAAGCGTGGATTGACAAATTGCGTGAAGATCCTGTACAGCATGCGATTTACCTTGCTAAAACACGAGAGAAGTATCACAAAAGAAGAAAAGAGGGAAAGGTGATACTTATTCGAGATTTAGAAAAGAAAGAGCGAGAGGCGCTAAGAAATAAGAATAAAGAAGCTTCTAAAAGATATCGTGAAAAAAAGAAGATTTCTACTACAGACAAAGAACAAGAAATATATGATAAAATTAGAAAAGAGAAAAGGGTGTTGACTGAATTGGTGAAGATTGAAAGAACAAGAAAAGAAGAAAATGATGATAATGATGATGAAAATGATGATGGTGATGATGATGATGATAATGATGATGATGATGAAGAAGAAGATGAAAATTTATTATTTATGCAAGATTTAGAAAAGAAAAAAGAAGAAGTTGAGGCGAAAGAAAAGCAAATGCAGCTTAGAAGAAATGCTTTAAAAAGAGAACAAATTGAAAAATTACGAGAAGATCCTGTGCA
The DNA here is from genome assembly GCF_010883055.1 of Belonocnema kinseyi. Taxonomy (NCBI): domain Eukaryota; kingdom Metazoa; phylum Arthropoda; class Insecta; order Hymenoptera; family Cynipidae; genus Belonocnema; species Belonocnema kinseyi. The sequence continues at coordinate 34,180,796 of NC_046666.1, read as the reverse complement.
ATGTGCAATCTATCTTGCTGAAAAAAGAGAAAGATATCAAAGAAAAAGAAAAGAGGGGAGGGTGTTGCTTATTCAGAATTTAACAAAGGAAGAACAGGAAGCGCGAAGAAAGCAGAATAAAGAAGCTGCTAAGAGATATCGTGCAAAAAAGAAAATTTCTTCTACAGAAAACATTCCGGCTGAAGTAAGTATATGTGCAAGTCAGGGGGGTGCTTCCACTGTACTTTTCAATGCAAAAAATGTGTCACGAGAGTTGAAAACGGCCGTGCGGTGGCGATAGTAGTAACTTTGTTCTACAAAACCATACAGTACCATAGGGAAAATGCATAAAAATGACAAAATAAATATGAAAAACCCTTTAAAATCATTTTTTTAAACAAAACAAAAATTGCATGGATATTAAGAACATATAAATAATAATTAAAAAATAAATAAAGAATACACAAATGAATGAAAAAACATGCCAAAAATATATATTATCAAATTATAAAATTTTCCAAATTTCAAATAACGACAAGATCTTTAATTGACAAAAAATAAAATCTCGAATTTAATGGTTAATCAGTTGATTATTAATTTATGAGCTATTAATATCGTTATAAATAAGGCAAACAATTTACTCAATCATTAATTAATTAGTTATTAATTATTTTCGGCAAATTTTAAATTTCGTCAAACTTAAATTTCAGAAATAGAAATATTTATAGGAATTTACCAATTCCTTTATTTTACAACTCGGCAATTTCTTTTTCTTGCTAATTTATGATTTTGTTATTAATTTTTTTGCTTTTTTGTGTTAGTCCTGGATATTCAGACACTTTTAAATATAGTGATGAAAAAATATTTTTTTTATATTGCCGTTTATAATATAATGCTACTATATAATAAATATAATTATTATATCTATATAGATGAGAAACAAGGAATATGATCAATCCTAAAATATTGGTTTCTATTACAATGGAATAACGAGCTCCTAAATGTGATATTTTTTTAATCAATCAGACTTCGTAACGAAGCTAAAATGTTTTAAAATTTGTATGTCACTTTTAAAGAAAGACCATTAACGAATAATTTTTTATCTTTGACAACACTCAAATTAATCTAAAATTATTTTTCGACGTGCTATAATAAATCCATGTTCAAATTAAATTCTGAGAATTGAGAACAAGAAAATAAGCATCACCTTATTTTTAAATTTATGTAAATATAATTTTCATAAGATTCTTAAAAAATTTTTTTTAATTTTAAAATATTTCAGGCGTGTCAAAAAAGAATCTAGAAGATTTTAAAGAATTTTTTTCATAATATAGAATTTTACGAAATATTATGAAAAATTCGAGTCCTTTTAAAAGAGGTTTAGAACTTTTAGAATTTGGAAAGGAATCAAGAAATATTTGATATTTTGCAATCTTACCAAATTGAAACGGTTTGCTTTTAAATCTTCTAAACTATTTTTAGAAATTTTAGGAAATCGTTTGTTATGCTTAAAAACTTTTTTCAAATTTCTTTTAAAGTTCATTTTTCAAAATAAAAAACTATTTAAAATTTGCACACGAATATAAGAAAAATTCTTTTTTTTTCTAAATCTTGTCAGACCTTTTAAACCTTCTAATTTTTAAAAATTATTTGAATTTGTCCTGCATTTTTTATTTATTCTGCAAAATTTAAAAAATTGCCTTAAATTGTTTCCAATTTTTCTTTGACTAGTTTTAAAATCTTCTAAAATCTTTTTGAATAATCTCTTCAAATTAATTTTTCGAAATAAAAAATTATTTTATTTTTTCTCAGGGACCTGAAAAAATGTCCTTCATTTTCGTGAAACTTTATAAAAAATTTTTAAAATCTTTACAAGTTTTAATTATTTTTGAATCATCTCAAAACTGTTGAATACCTCTTAAACTTGCTCAAATTAATCTAAAATTATTTTTCGAAGTTCTATAATAAATCCACGCTGAAATTAAATTCTGAGAATTGAGAACAAGAAAATAAGTATTATCACCTTATTTTTAAATTTATGTAAATATAATTTTCATAAGATTCTTAAAAAAATTTTAAGATTTAAAAATATTTCAGGCTTGTCAAAAGAGAATCTAGAAGATTTTAAAGAATTTTTTTCATAATATAGGATTTTATGAAATATTAAGAAAAATTCGAGTTCTTTTAACAGATGTTTAGAACTTTTAGAATGTGGAAAGGATTCAAGAAATATTTGATACATTTTCGAAAATGTTTCCAAGTTTTCAAATATTTGTAATATATTTAAAACGTCTTAAATCCCTAAAAATATTTTTAACTGAAACGAATTTTTCTCAAAATTTACAAATATCATTCCAAATTTAAAAAAAAATTACCTTCAGATCTTCTAAATTTTCCAAGCAATTTTAAGAAAATTTGTTTATTCTCCTGAAGACTGTCGAAATTCTTTTAAATTCTACTAAATATTTCTTGAATTGACCCAATTTTTGTTCGTTTTATTTTGCAATATTACCAAATTGAAACGGTTTGCTTTAAAATCTTCTAAACTATTTTAGAAATTTTAGGAAATCGTTTGTTATATGTAAAAAACTTTTTTCAATTTTCTCTTAAAGATAATTTTTAAAAATAAAAAATTATTAAAAATTTGCACACGAATATAAGAAAAATTCTTTTTTTTTTAATTCTTGTTTTTGATTTATTCTGCAAAATTTAAAAAATTTCCTTAACATATTTCCAATTCTTCTTTGACTAGTTTTGAAATCTTGTAAAATATTTTAAAATAATATCTTCAAATTAATTTTTCGAAATAAAAAATTATTTTAATTTTTCTTAGGAACCTGCAAAAATGTCCTTTATTTTTGTAAAACTTTACAAAATTATCAAAAAGTCTTAACAAGTTTTAATTATTTTTTACCATTTCAAAGCTTTTGAATACATCTTGAACTTACACAAATATTTTCTAAAATTATGTAATATGGCAAAATTGCATAATTTTGCTTTAAAATCTTTCACACTTTTTAAATATTTTAGGAAATATTTCAAAATTCTTTGTGATCTTTTTTCGATTTTCTCTTGAAATTCCTTACAAAACAATCACTTAAAAATTCCCCATGAATTTTTGCATCTTTTTTTCACACCCTGACCAAATTTAGTTTACCTAAAAAATTTGTAAATCTTCAAAAATTAAAAATAATGGTCTCAAAGTCTTCCATATTCTTTTAACCCACATTTTAAAATCTTTAAAGTCGACTTTTATAAATTTTCATACTGGAGCGATAATTAATGGAAATGATTCGATAAAAAAAGCCATAAAACACTACTAGAAAAATAGAAAATATATAAAAATATAAATAAATAATATAAATATATATAAATATAGAAAAAATATAGAAAATATAATTTTTTTCGGAAGAGTTTATAATTTATAAATGTTTTTTAATTTTAATAGAATCCTTAATTGAAGGTTTCAAATATGTCAAATCAATATGACAACAGTTGATTCCTCAACCAAAACAGATTAATTTTTAACCGAGAAGATTAATTCTCTATTAAAAAAATACGATTTTTCAATAAAATAGTAATATTTTCAACCAGAGATGAATTATGAACTAAAATTATGAATCTTCAACCAAAAAAAAATAATTCCTAACAAAGTAGTTCAACTTTTACCCAGCATACTTGAATTTCCAACCAAATAATATGAATCCCTAAGAAAAAATGCAATAGTTGATAATACATCTGAAAATTATTTATATTTTATATAAAAAAGAGATAAATTTTCGAACAAAAAATATGAATTTTCAACCAAAAAAGATTTTTGAGTCAAGAAAGAAAAAAAATTTCAATATATATAACAATCTATTTACATTTTTTTATTTACATTTACATATTTATTACAATTTTTGCAACAAATAATTTTTAATGCAAAATAAAATTTTCGAATAACTGTTTATTCTAAGTTTTTTTGGGACTTCATATAATGTTTGTTAGATTTCATCAGAAAATTCAGAATGATTTTTGAAAATTTCAGAATTATGAAAAGATATCAACAAAAAATGTTACATAATAGGATTTTACAAATTCTTAGAACACAATAGACTCAGTTTAAAATATATTTCGGACTTGTAGAAAATCAGAAGAAATTACAAAATTATTTTAAAATATATTTCGGACTTGTAGAAGTTCAAAAGAAATTAAAAAATTATTTTAAAATATTTTTAATTTCTTTAAAACTTCTACACTTACTAAATATATTTTAACTGGCTCGAATGATTCCTAAAATTATGGAAAATGTTTTAAAATTGCCTTCAAATTTTTTAGTTTTTTTTGGTTCGGAAACCTTTTGAAATGTTTTAAATTTTCTTTAATAATTAATTTTACAAAATAAAAAGGAATTTCAACTGCCAAATATTTTTATTTTAAATCAAAAAGAGTTGAATTATACAAAATTATAATTTTTGCAAAAAACAATTTTCAATACAAAATGAAAATTCCGAGTAACTATTTTTGTAATTTACTTATTTATTTTTTAAGTTTAAATAAGTATAATTTTCCTGGGATCATTAAAAAATTCTCATTTTGTTGTGTGAAGATTTTAGGTATCTCAAATCAAATTTTAAACATAAAAGTTAATTTCCAACCAAATGGTTGAATTTTCAAACAATAAAAAGATGATTTTTCAACGACAAATGTAACAGTTGATATTTCAATCAAAAAATATTTTAATTTACAATAAAAAATAATGCAATTCATCCAAAAAATACGAATTGCCAACATAATCATTGAATCCTTAACCGAAAAGATTAATTCTCTGCCAAAAAAGACGAATTTTCATCAAAATAGTTGTATTTTCAAACAAAGAGATTAAATTCTGAACTTCAAGACGAATCTTCAACCAAATAATTAATTTTCAACAAAGTGGTTCAAATTTTTACAAAGTAGTTCAATTTTCAACCAAAACACATCAATTTTTAACTAAACAGTGGGATTTTTAACCATAAAAAATGAAATGTCACCCAAATAGATGAATTTCAAAACCAGAAAGATGAATTTTCAACCGAAAAAAATTTTTCAGTATAAAAAAAATGTTAAGCCAATTACAATTTTGAGGGAAACATAATTTGTAGTACAATGTAAAAACTTTGAATAAGTATTTATTTATTTAAAAATGTTTTCAATTTATTTGCTATAAAGTTATACATATAAATATAATTTTTTTGGGTTCCTGAGAAAATTCAAAAGGATTTTTTAAGATTTCAATTATGCCCAAAAATATTTAGAAAATTTAAAAAAAAAAATTTTTTTACAAATTTTATAAAATTTTGCCAAAAGTTTGAGACAATTAAAAATATGTGTAAGACTTCTTGACGTTTGTAAATCATTTAAAAATTGTGTATAAATTTGTGGAAAGCTTTCAAAGTTTTAAAATATTTTCAATCTCTTCAAAAATTCAAAAATTTCTAAATAGCTTTTAAAATTGTTTCTTCAAATTGTTTAAAAACTAGAGTCACTTTAAATTTTCCCAGGACTTTTAAGAAAAACATGTCACCTTGAAACCTATCAAAATCTTCAAAAAATTTGAAAATTTTATTTCAAAATATTTAAAAATCTACATTTTGTCTTATTTTTATTTTTAAAAATTGTTAACTATTTTTGAAATTTTTTGAACTTTCTCAGTATCTTTTCCAACTATGGGAATTTGCCCTAACAATTTTTTTAAATCTGCAAGATCAAAAATATTGCCGAAAAAAACTTCCAGATAAGTTATAAAATAATTTATAATTTTAACTCTCAAGGATAACAGTTTTTATATAAATAATTTTGTAAAATCAACAATCGTTTTAAATTGTCCCAAAAATCGTTATAAAATTTTTAAATTCGTTTGAAACCTTTCGAAAGTCGCAAAAAGCCTCTAAACTTTTGGCTCAAAATTTTAAAATATCTACATTTTGTTTTAAATTTGGTGAAATCTTTTTAAATTCAAAATTATTTTCTTATATTTTCAAAACTTCTAAATATCTTAAACTTATTAGATTTTTTCTAAAATTCTGTAATCTTGCTAAATTGCAAAATGTTGCTTTAAAATCTTCTACATTCTTTTGCAAAATTTTATTAAATCAGAATGGAATTTTTAAAAATAATTTTAAATATTAAAATTAATTTTTCAAAATGAAAATCTTCTCTTGAAGCGTAAGAAAGAAATGTATTGTCTTAAAACCTTTCAAATTCCTTAAAAAGCTTCAAAATTTTTTTTTTTTAGTTTTCAAATATCTAGATTTTGTGGAAAAAAACGTGAAATCTTTCAATTTTATTTAAACTTTTTAAACTGCCATTTTACATTGATAATTTTCACAAATTATTTTATGAACACGCTTAAAGCAGATAGTTCCAATTCCAAATTAAAAAAATTAATCTTTTTCTGAAATTCCCGAACTTGCGGTAATTTACTGTATGTTTCATCGTTCCTTGTCCAGTTTCATTTTACCGAGAATTTTCAAGCAAGGAACATGTCAACAACTCTGAACTCCTTTATTTTACAATCATTACAATTTAGGCTTGCATACATTGTTGATCAGAATGTATTTTGTGATTAAATCATTATAAATTAATTAAAAAATAGTTCCTAAATATCGAAAAGTGAAATCAAATGAAATGGACATCGAAAATATTTCAAAATTCAAGGTTAGTTTTAGAATTTTTTTAACAATCATAGAAAATTCATAACCCGGCAAAGCAAGGTATCACTTATGAAAAGGTTTTAAAAATAGTAAAAACGATTTGGATTTCAAACATTTTGAAATACAATTGCAAAACTCCGAAGTATGTAGCGGTGCCTAACCTCAATCTTTTGCGGAACAATGTTTATATTGTTTTTACCTTTTTTTTAAACCTTTTGCTGCTAAAACTTCAGCAGTATCTTTTTTTTGATTCTTAAGTACTGGAGAAACTATAAAAAAAATTCATTTTGGACCACTCATATGAAAAAGTAATCATAATTTTGATATTTATTAGAATTAAATCACATTTTAAGGATCTCTGTTTAACAAGGCTATAATGAAGCTTAAATACTGTCAATATATTATTTATGCAATAATTTCTCACAATTTTTCACTAACAAAGTGGAGAATTGGCCAGGAAATCGGAAAAGACCGGGCACTTTATTGACTGGGAAATGACCGGAAATTTATTTCTGGTCGCAGTAAAATTTAAGTTTTCATTATTTTAATTAATTTGTTCAATTTAGAAAAGTGATTTCTACCTTATATACAGCCACAGATTTTGAAGATTAGCCCAGTTTACGCTATTAAATAACAATTTGCTATTGAATTTTTATTTATTTACTTTGTGAAAAATCCACCTTTTTTTTGTAGAAAATTAATCTTTATTGTTCGAAATTCATCTTTTTAATATGAAATTCAACTATTCAAATGAAGATCTATAATTTTCATTAAAAATTAATTTCTTTGGTTGAAAAGAAATTTCTTGCCGAAAATTTAACTACTGTGTTGAAAATTTGTTCCTTTTTTTGGTTGAAAATTATTTTGTTTTAAAAACTGAAAATGTAACTTTTATTCCAGTTAAATAATCCATAATTTTAAATAAAAAATCATCTCTTTGGTTGAACATTTATTTTTTCACTAAAAATTTAATTATTCAATTTTTGGTTAAAAAATTATCTTGGTTGAAAATGGAACTTTTTGGTCAAAAATTTAATATAATTATTCTAATTAAAGATTCTTCATTTTATTTGGATATTCATCTTTCTGGTTTAAAATTCAACTATTTTAGTTGAATATTTTCAATTCCGTTAAAAATTCATCCTTTGGTTTGAAAATGTAACAATTTTTTTTAAGTTAATTTTTTTTGTGTTGAAAGTTAGTATTTTTTTGTGATAAGTAATTTTTTTAAATGAAAATTTAACTTATTCCAAATGAATGTTCCATAGTTTTAGTTGAAAATTCTTCATTTTGGTTGTACATTAATTTTTTTGAACTTAAAATGTAATAATTTAAATTTTGATTGACAATTTATTTATTTTTAGTAATAATTAATTGTTTGTTGTAGAAAATTAAACTATTTTTTGTATTGAAGAATAATTATTTTTGATGTAGACTCCCCTGTGTAGTCTCAATGACTGATAAGGGATAATGGTTAATATTTTAAACAAGAAAAGATTTTAATCTTCAATCAGAAGCAGTTGATTTGCGCTAAAAAAATGGAATCTTTAACCAAAAAAGATTAATTTTCAACCAAACTGTTACATTTTTAACCAAAAAGATGAGTTTTCTAGAAAAAAAAGTTGAATTCTCAACAAAATATTTTTATTTTCGACCCGAGGATATTAATTATATGTATAAAAAAAATTAATATTCAACCAATCAGTTGAATATCAACTGTAATTATGAATTTTTGACTCAATAAAATGAGCTTTTAAGAAAGTAGTTTCAGTTTTAACAAATGAGTCGAATTTTCAGCCTAAAATGCTAAATTTTCAACGAAAAATGGAAAAGTTAACATTAAAAAATATATATATTTTAAATAAAAATTAAAAAACAGTTTGATTTGCCAACAATAAAGACGAATTTTTAACAAGATGTTTTGATCATTAACTATAACAGATTCATTTTGAACCAAACAGTTGTCTTTTCAATCAAAAAGATAAGCTTTCTAGAAAACAGTTGAATTGCCAACCAACTAGTTAAATTTTTAACCATTAAGGTACATTTTCAACAATGAAGGTAAACTTTCTACCAAAAAGTTGAATTCTCAACAAAATACATATATTTTGAACGAAATAGTTCAATTTTCAACTGAGAAGATTAATTTTCTAACCGAAAAAAACGAATAATGAACACAAATATTTTCGTTTCTATTGTTTTCGTTTCTAAATTTCTTTTTTTAATTAATTGAATTGGATAAAAATAATAATATAACTAGTTGAATTTTTAAACGAAAAAAGATGCATTTTGAACCAAAAATCGAAGAGTTAAAAGAAAGTAGTTAGTATAAGTTAGTATAAAAGACGAATTTTTTATTTAAAAAAAAATTAATTTTTCAACCCAAAAATATGAATTTTCTAGCAAAAAAGTTAGGTTTCAACCAATCAGTTGAATTGAAAAAAGTAGTTCAATTTTTAGTTAAAAAGTTAATTTAAAAAAAAGAAATTGCAACTAACATTGTGAATTTTGAAAAAAAATTAACTCTTAAGAAAATATTTGAACTTTCAATCAAGGAGTTGAATGTTCAACCTTAAAAGATGAATTTTGAACGAAAAATGGAAATGTTGACATTTCAATCTAACAGTTGAAATTAAGAAAGCTATTTTTTAACAAAACAGTTGAATTTTCAACCAAGAAAGATAAATTCTGAACCAATAATACAATAGTAGACTTGTAAATAACAAAAAAGACTAGAACAATAACAATATTTATAAAATATTCCTGACAAAGAGACGAATTTTTTAGAAGACAGTTGAATTATCAACTGAAAACTTTATTTTTCAACATAAAAGAAGAATTATCGACCAAAAAGATGACTTTTTAACAAAAAAATTGAATTTTGAATAGAATAATTTTCAATAAAATAGTTGAATTTTCAACCAAATTGTTGATTTTTAAACAATTTTCTATAAAACAGTTATGTTATCAACGGAAAAAGTTGGATTTTTAACAACAAAAAAAGTTCATTTTCAACCAGGAAAGATGACTTTTGACAAAATAAAAAAAGAATTTTTAATCTAAAAGGATGAATTTTCTATTTATAACAATTTAATTTTTGAACAAGAAAGATGACTCACTAAATAGTTGAAATTTCAACCAAGTAGTAAAACTCTTAACTATAAGAGATCAAGCTTAACCAAGAATGTAGTAGTAGATTTTTTAACCAAAAAGAATTAGCTTTTAACCAAAAATATTGATTCTATTAATTCAATTGGCAATTGGGTGAAAAAAACGAGAAAAAGGTGAAGTTTCTTAAAAACAGGGGAAAAACGGGGAATCTTTCATTATATTCTTTATTTCTTTATTCATATTATTTATTTTATTTTTTCAATCACTTTATTTATGAATTTATTAATAATCATTAGTAATTATTTATTGAATTAATTATTAATAAATAATAATAATATTCCATATACATAATATGTATGTATATATACATATAAACATATTAGTGTGTTTCACTGTAGTAGACTTTTTAACCAAAAAAAATTAACTTTACACCAAAAATAATGATTATATTAACGAGAAAAAGGTGAAGTTTTAGGGGAAAAAGGAGGGAATTTTATTTTTAAAAAATGAGAAAGAAGGGAATAGGGGAAAGAGTGTTAAGCCTGCTATATGTAATATTTTTTCTTATTCTATTACCCTCTATTAAATGCCTTCTAAAAATGGACAAAAGGATACATAAAATCGTATAGAGTTATATAGAAGTTATATTATGCCTACAATTTAATTCGGTACCTTTATTTTAATGTCTTGTGACTCTTGGTCTAACTGGAATTGTTTCCCGCTCTAAGGTAGATTTGAAGGGCGAACCTCAAGCTTTAAAGCACAATGTAAAAGTTGGCTATCCTGCAGACTTTACCTAAAAAATCATTATCAATAACATAGCGTCCGACAAGGAACATTTAAGACACTGAATTTTCTTTGCATTCCCATTGAAAAAAACGCAGCTGAAGCGACCGAAATTATTTTCTCAGCCTTAGAAGAAGGTTATACGTAAAACGTGTAAAAAGTTATTTCAGAGATTTAACCGTCAAACGGTACACTCCAACCCAACATACGTAAAGGGTACACTGGTGCGAATTGGTTTTTTTGTAATGTTAATATTAAAAATTCAAGATATTGAACATATAATAAACAACTATCATATATCACACATATTTAATATATTTGGGGATAATCCGCTGCAGCTGTGTTTACGTAAATGCCAACAAAATGAAAAAACCTCGGGTGCGAATTCGCACCAGTGTACCGTTTGAGGGTTAACAATGATGATTTTAAAATTCGAATGCAAAAAGCGTGGAGTCTCTAATGCTCCTTGTCGGACGACATATTCTTTAATCACGATTTTTGAGTCCATTGTTATACAATCCTATAAGACATTTAATGGAGGGTACAAGGTTAATGTACACTTCGCACAGCTTTGAAATGCAATTTGACTTTCAGATTTTACCAAAAGAGGAAGAACACTCATGGAACAGTGTCTTCATCAAATCTGAGCCACTCGAATACGACTCAGATGAAGAAAAAAGGGACTTGAACAGAGAAAATATACAGTTCGACAATCTCTCTAACAAAATCGACAATGATTCGATCAAAACCCAAGCCCACACTTCTAAATTACCTACAAAAAGTATTCAAAAGTTCCACTATTGTCATCAGTGTCAACGAGAGTATAAAACCGCACGAAGCCTGAAAAGGCACATGAATACTCACGCTCTCGTGAAAGGCCCTAAAGCTCAGCCAAAGAAGAAACATGTATGTGAAATATGCAACAAAGGTTGTGCGTCACCAAGCAAACTTCAGTCCCACTATCACACGCACTTAGCAGTTAAGCCTTTTGAGTGTGACATTTGTAAAAGCAGATTCAGAAGCTACTATACCATGAAATATCACATAATGGCTCATATGCAAGTTGGCGGACGTCACAAGTGTCCAATTTGTGCAAAAAGCTATGTGAGATCCAGCCGATTAAGGGACCACATGCATTCCCACTCGAAAATTAAACCCTTTGAATGTGAAGTTTGCAAGAAAAGTTATTCGAGAAAGAATGATCTGAAGGTTCACATGATTACCCACGATGAGCGAAAAACTTTTCATTGTGAAATCTGCTCGAAAGGTTTTACAAGCTTGTCTTATCTGAAGATGCATACAAAGCTTCACTCAGATGATTGCTCGCACGTATGTAACGTTTGTGGAAAAAGATTTCATAAGATAAGTTATCTTAAAATTCATATGAATCGCCATACGGGAGTAAAACCGTTCGAGTGCGATATTTGCAAGAAGAAGTTCCCGAGCCGTGCTTCAATGAAATGTCACGTCGTTGCTCATATGGAAGAAGGAAAATCCCACAAGTGTCCTGTCTGTAAGAACTCTTATCAAAAAGCATCGATGCTGAAAGAACATTTACGACTCCACACGGGTGCTAAACCCTACGAATGCAAAGTTTGCGAGAAGAGTTTTATGAGAAAAGGTGGTTTAACACAACATATGCTGACTCATGATAAAAAAAGGCCGTTCCTTTGCGACATTTGTCATAAAAGTTTCAAGACGCATGGCCATCTCAAAATTCATCAAAAGATACATTTAAATATGGATTCATTTCTTTGTGAGATTTGTCATAAAAGTTTCAAGAGGTATGGTCATCTCACGCTTCATAAAAAGATGCATTCAAGGGATAATGATTCTCGGGGGGTAAAAGTAATTGAAACAAGTTCAACAGATGAAAATTTTATCATTGTGAAATCTGAAATACAAGAAGAAGAAGAAGATACAAATTTTCAGGGCCGAGATATGAGTCCTGAAAAGATGATTGAAGAAGAAAAGAATCCAAAGTACACAAAAATAGGGAAAGAAAGAGAAGAAACCGACAGTATTGTGAAGACTGAAGTTAAGAGGGAACTATGTGATGAAGATACACGCCAAGAGGACAAGAATTGGATCATAAGTGAAACTAAAAATGCTACTTCAATTTCTGTAAAAAAGGAACCTTGTGATATATTTAATTCAAATACCGAAATTGAATTTCAAGATATAAAGATAGAATCTTAAGTAGAAGAATGAGTGAAATGTACTGCTAAAGTTATTTATTTTGCACACAAAATTTTTGGAATGGTCTGTTTGTGTGAAAAGTGAGATTGCAAAAATGTTGTTTGCTGCTGATTTTTTTAAGGTTAAAATTTGTATTACATTAGCATTAGTTTGTAATTTTTTCATAGAAATCAATTTATTATGTAAGCAAAAACTGACTGAATCTAATGAAGTTGGGAACCTTCTTATAAAAAAAATATAGGGCCTAAGCAAATATAAAATATTTGAACAAATATTTAAAAAGTACGCATTTGATTTTTTTCAACATTTTTTCTTTTTCCATCGAGTTTTACTGAGTTTCACAGTATATTAAATTCAGTTTTAAACTATTTAAATTCATAAAATTTCAAGTAGAAATATTGTATTTTTAACAAAATAGATGAAATTTTAACGTTATAGTTGAATTTTCAACTTAAAAGATGAAGTTTTTACTAAAAAAAAGATTTTTCAACAAAATACATAAATTTGCATACTAGAATATTAAATTTTTAGTTAATAAAGATAATTTTCAATAAAAAAATTGAATTATCAACAAAATAATTAAATTTTCAAACCAAACTACTGAATTTTTAATTAGAATCATGAATCGTCAACTGAAATAAAGGAATTTATAAGAAAAAACGTGAATTTTCTACCAAAAAACAGAAATTTTCAACAAAATACATGAATTTCTAACCTAAAAGATCAAATATCAACTTAAAAGTTTAATTTTCATATACAAAAGATAAATTTTCAATAAAAAATGGTAAAGTTATATTTTCAGTAAAAAAAAATTAATTTGCAAAAAATGAAATTTCAATAAAAGTGATGAGTTCTCAACATTTTTATTACGGATAAATTATTTTCAGTGATAAATTGTTGAGCTATACTGATTTTTCATTTAAAATAACTGCTTTATAGCTAAAATTCAGTCACGAATTGGTATTAGTAAAAGTTGTTATTGTTTCAAATTTATAGAAAATCAAACAGATGCATTTTTCACTAAAAAATATTAAAAAATTCTACCAAGAGAGTTGAATTTTTAAATCAAAAAGGCGATTTTTCAACTGAAAAAGCAAATATTGAATAGAATTTGATATTTCAACCAAAAACGATTTTTCAGTCTAGAAGTAACCAAAATTTCCACCAAATTATTATATTTTCAAGCCAATGAGGCGCATTTTATACAAAACAGTCGATCTTGCTAACTAAAAATATAAACTTTGAACAAAAATCTTCATTTACAATCAAATTGTTTAATTTTCAGTCAGTTCAAAATTAATTATTAACCAAAAGAAACAAATTTTCAACAAAATACTTCATTTTCAACTAAAGAGATGAACTTTCATTTTATATTATAAATCTTCAGCTGTAAAGATTAAATTTTCAGTAAAGAAGTAATTTTTAAAAACAAAAAAAAACGATTTTTTAAACAAAATAGTTCAATTTTTAACAAAATAGTACAATTTTCTACCAAGAAAGATGAATTCTCAACAAAAACAGATAAATTTGCAACTAAACAGTTTTTGAATTTTGAACCAAAAAAGATTAATTTTTTACAAAAAGAGAAGTTTTCTGAAACAGAAAAGATTTGTTAAAAAAAGTAAGAAAAACCTACCAAATTATTGAATTTTAAATCAAACAGTTGAATTTTCAACAAAACAGTTGGTTTTTCAATAAGAAGAATGACGTTAACCAAATTTTTGAATTTTTAACAATATCATTAAATTTTAAACCGAATAAAAATATTGAATAAAATAGTTGAATTTTTAACCAAAAACGACTTTTCATTCGGGAACGAACAAAATTTCAACCATATTGTTGAATTTTCAAGCCAAACAGACGATTTTAATAGAAAACAGTTGAATTTTCAATCAAATAATTTCATTTTCTATTCAGAATCATTTTTAATCAACTGGTCACATTTTCAATGAAGAATGTACATTTTGAAACTATATGCACGTTTGACTGGAATAGTTAAATTTTTAGTAAAAAAAACTTATTTTCAATTAAGATGATGAATCCTTCGAAAAGAAAAAAAAAAACTTTTTAAACAAACCAGTTATATTTTTAACCAAAATGATAAAATTTATACTAAAAGAGATAATTTTTGCAAAAAAGAATTTACAACAGAATAATTACATTTCTAAACAAATAAATAATTTGTCACCAAAAATATAATAAACTTTTCAATCAAAAAGAATGTAGTTTCGAAGAAAAATAGTTCGATTTTCTTATTGGGCCTATTAATTCAGTTCACATTTAAATTGAAAACGAGAAAAAATGGGAAAGAACGAAGTCTGCGATAAATAAATAATAATTTAGATTTATTTATAATATTTAAAAATTTGTTTAAAAACTGGAAATTTTGCTTCAAATAACACAATATCTTAGGCCCCGTAATATATTAATACAGACTGAAAATTTTTAATTTATTACCAGATAGCAATGAAGAAAGAATGAAATTTATACAACAAAAGAAGAGAATTTTAAAACTAAAAAGACAAATTTCCAACAAATAAAAATTTTTCAGTCAAAAAATAAATAAAAGTTTACCTAAATTATTGAACCTTCAAACCAGCAGACAAGTTTTATTTACAAAAATTTAATTTTCAAACCAAAAAAATGACTGTTCAACAAAAAATTAATTTCCCACGAAACTGATGCATTTTTACACAAAAAAAGTAAAATAAAACTAGAAAATTATTTTTTACAACAACAACAGAAAAACGCGAATTTTTAACTAAAAAATATCAATCTTAAAAGAATGGAGAAAGTTACATTTTCTTAACAAAGCGATTCAACCAAATGTCAGAATTATAAAGCAAAGAAGAACGATTTTTAACCAAAAAGTTGTATTTTTATTCAAAAAATGAAATTTCTTCTATAACAGATGAAACTTTAAATCAAAAAGATATATTTGCAAAAAATAGTTGGATTTTCTGTTGAAAAAGATTTTCTTTGAGTTTTCACGCTCAAACTATAAATTTTTTAACAAGAAATAATTTTCCACCAAAAAAATTGAATTTACAATCCAAAAAGACGAATTCTTAACTAAAAAGGATGATTTTTTAACAAAATTGTTGAATTCTCTAGCCAATAGTTCTATTTTTCTCAAAAATATGAAATTTATCTTAAATCAGAAGAATTTTTTAAATAAAAAAAAGTTATAGTTAACTCTGTAACATCAAAAATTGAATTTTTGTAACAAAAAAATAAGTTTCTACGAAAAAAATTGAAATTTTAATCCAAAAAAGACGAATTTTTTCAACCAAAAAGGAAGAATTTTAAATAAAATCGTTGAATTCTCTACCAAATAGTTGCATTTTTATCCCAAAAAGATAAATTTTGTACTAAAACCGATGAATTTGTAATAAAAAAAACAATTTGTTTTTATGACTGGCACTTTCATCCAGAAAATATTTCAATTCATTTTTCAACACCAAAATATACATTTTATACAAAAAGTAAATTTTCTACGAAATAGTTAAGTTTTCAAGAAAATAGTATAATAGCTTAATTAGAACCAAACAGTTGCATTTTTACCAAAAAAAAGATTTAATTTCTACTAAAGCAGGTAAACTTTAAAATAAAAAAGACAAACTTTCAAAAAAAGAGTTGAATTTTCAACCGAAAAGTTTACAAAAAAATGCAATTTTCTATTAATTAAAATAAATTCTGAGTTTCTCGTAAATTCCCAGAGAATTTATTTCTCGGTTATATTCTCATTTTCGTTACCGTTCTCAAAGTAATATAACCAGCTCAGAATTCTACGCATCGAGTTTGTATCTATACTATTTGAAAGTTTATGCTCAGGAGTAAGTGATGTCGGTAATGTTGGTATATGCAATTACATATAAGATAATTCGAAGATTAAAAACTGAAATAGATTTTTCATAGTAAATAAACATAAGAGAAAAAAGAATAAATGTAAATCTGATATTAAAAATCAATAAAAATTATGAGGTTTTTAGTTATATTTAATTATCTTAAAGAAATATAATTGCGAATTCCGCTATAATCGACCCCTATCCAAGTTGCCCTCTTGACCATAAACCACAAAAAATTATTTTGGTCCTTTTGATCCGTTTTGTAACAAAATACAATGAACAATACGAACGAATTTAATCGTTATTTAACGATATTTAAAATTTAGGTAGCAGCGTTATATGGAAGCACTGCAGTTGAAATATAATTTAATTTTAAGAAGGTTTTTAAATATTAACACCTAAAATGGACAACGAAAATAATACAAAACCGGAGGTTAGTGCTTTTGTTATTTATCTTTTGCATTTTCGTATGATCTTTTTTCATATGCGTAAAATTTGCAAAAAAATGTATGTAGTTTTAAACTTTTAATTGTGTAAAGTTTTTCTATATTAATTAAAATAATTCAGTAACTGTATATCACTATGAATATCCCATAACCTCTAAAATTTAAGGAGATACTTATAAAACAATAACATAATATTAATTCCTTAACAAATTTGATTATTATTAACTCTAAAAAATAGATTTTTTTATTAAAAGAAACCAACTTTTGACCAAAGGTGTTTTTTCATTTTTTAATCCCAGAGTTTAAAATCACTTATTGTTTATTTATCATTTTTGTTATTAAACATTGTCTTACCGGGTCTGTTTCAAACCGAAAATTCAGGATTACTACAAGACCTGGAAAAGTCATAAAATTTTGACAAAGTTCTGGAAAATCTCGAAGAAAAGTCATAGAATTTTGAAAAAATAATTGGTTGTGGATCGCGAATTGATCTTTTTACTGATAAAAAAATATGATAAAGCCACCTAATTATAATGTTTCCATTCAAGAATTTAAAAAAAATCTAGAATATTCATAAGAATTTTTAAGGATTGAATAATTATTAAAAATCATTGTTAAATTTTTTAATAAAAAAGCAGTAAACATTAGGCTTTAAACCAAAAATTAAGAAGGAAAACAAAACTTTTTTTACTATTTAATGTATTTGAATTGAAGCTCAATTATATTCAAATTATATTCAAATATATTCAAATATAAAAAAATTATTAAATTTCCATAAATTTAAAAATAATTTATTTATTCATAATTAAAAAAAAATTTTTCTTAACTATTCCCACTAAAAAAATTAGCAATTTCAAACAAAAAATGGAATAGTTGAATTTTTATTCGACAACATTAATTTTGAAGAAAATAACGGATTTAAAAAAAAAATAGTTCAATTTTGAACCTAATTGATGAATTTTCAACTAAAATTTTGCATCTTCAACTGGAATAGTTGATTTTTAAACCAAAAGGATGAGATATTTGAATTTTTTTTAAATAATTAATTTTTAGTTCAAAAAAATTATGTAAAGACAAACAGAAGAATGTTCAACTAAAACTATAAAATATTCAATTGGTATAAGTTAAATTTTAATTTAAAAAAATTACTTTTCACAAAAAAGTAACTTTCAACAAAATTGTTACAGCTTTAAACAAAGGGATGAATTTTCAACTAAAATTTTGAATTTAACTGGAATAGTTCAATTTTAAACAAGAAAGATGAGTTAAAAAAAACTAACTTTCAACAGAAACAAAATTAAGTTAAAAAAAATGTTACCTTTTTAAACAAAGGGATGAATTTTAAACTAAAAAGATTAATTTTCTACTAAAATGATGAATTTTTAATTAGAGTAATTGAATTTTTGATCAAAAGGATAAATTTTCAACGAAGAGGATTAATTTTTACCAAAAAATATGAAGGTGCAAATAAAAAGATCATTTTTCAAACAAAAATGGAATGATGAAATTTTTAGTTAAAAAATTAATGTTTAACCAAAGAGAGGAATTCTTATTTAAAATTATGTAATATTCAATTCAAAGAAAAAACAATTTTTCAATCGAATAGCTCATATTTCAACGAAAGAAATGAATTTTCAATTAAAATGATGAATTTACAAACAAAAAAATTAATTTTCAACAAAAGAGTTTAACTGTGAAACGAAAAATTTTATTTGCAACCTAAAACATGAATGATCAACTTAAATGATAAATATTTAACTGTAAAACTTGAATTAAAAAAAAAAAAGAATTTTCAAACAGGAAGATTAGCAAAGAAAAAGATCACTTTCTAAATAAATCGACATTTAATAAAATGTGTAGATTTTCAATTAAATAGATGAATTTTCATTTGCAAAAAGACAAATTTTCATCCAAATTGTTGAATTTTGAACAAGAAAAGAGCAACTTTCAAACAAAAATAGACATATAAATTTTCAGTTGAAGGAAGTAATTTTCGACCTAACTAATGAATTATAAACTAAAATTCTGAATTTGTAACTGGAATGGTTAAATTTTATACTAGAAATATGAATTATCAACCAACAAGATTAATTTTGAGCAAAAAGACGAATTTTCAACAAAATACGTAAATTTTCAACTGAAAAGGATAAACTGTCAACCCAAAATTGAAAAGGTAAATTTTCAGTTTAAAAAAAACTCATTTTCAACACACAAAAAAATTATTTTTAAACAGTGATGAATATTTTACTGGAATAGTTGCGTTTGAAGAAACCAAAAAAATTATTTTTTAGCAAGAAGATTAATTTTCTATCAATAAAGAGAATTTTTGAGCCAAATATATTAATTTTCAACCAAATAGTTGTATTTTTAACTGAAAAAGACAAATATTCAACCATATAATTGAAATTTTGAACTGTAAAATATCCATTTTCAACCAAAAATGGAATAGTTAAATTTTCAGTAGAAAAAAAATGAATTTGCAACCAGTTATATGTTTTTAACTAACATTATGAATCTAACTGGTATACGAAGCCAAAACCAAAAAGATAATTTTCTAAAAAAAAAGTTCAATTGTTAAGCAAGTAGTTTGATTTTCAATTTAAAAAAAACAAACAAATCTTCAACTAAAATAATGAATCTTTAACTGAAGTAGTTCAATTTTAAACCAAAAAGATGAATTTTTAACCAAGAAGATTGATTTCTAGCAAAAAAGACGAATTTTTAACTAAAACAGATAAGCTGTCAACCCTAAATTGAATAGTTAAATTTTCAGTTAAAAAACTAATTTTCAAAAACAAAAAAAAACTATTTTCAAGCAGTGATGAATTTTCAGCTAAAATTGTCAATTTTTAACTGGGATAGTTGAATTTTAATCTCAACCGATGAGTTTTCAACTAAAATGATAAATATTTTACTGAAATACTTGCATTTTAAGAAGCCAAAAAATTATTTTTTAACAAGAAGATTATTTGTCTACCAACAAAGAAAATTGCTGAACTAAATACATTAATTAAAAAAAAAAAACATTGGATTTTTTTACTGAAAAGGACAGATTTTCAAAGTTATAGTTAACTGAAAAATATCAATTTTCTACCAAAAATGGAGTAGTTAAATATTCAATTAAAAAAATGAATTTTCAACCAATTGTGCGTTTTTAACTCTCATTATTAAACTTTAATCGCCACCCTGAAATGAAAAAGTTACATAATCTCCCCCCCCCCCCCCCCCCCCCCCCCCCCCCCCCCCCGTAAACCCCAGAAAAGTTATAAAATTTTGAAACTGGACTTCTGCACCAACCCAGAAAATGACCAGGAATATATTATTCAGATTGGCCGTTTTAATCGACGAAATAAATTCCCGGTTCGCAAACATTTTTCACGGTCAATGACATTTAAAAAATGGAACTCTAAAGCTAAGAATTGTCCAGTTAAAGATTCCTTACTTTTAAATATTTGGTTTCAATTTACTTGTCACCGAAATAAAAATTTCAAATTGAATGGGTTTAAAATGGAATATTTTAGACTAAAACAGTATTTTCAATTTAATAAAATCCTTTAATTAATAATATATTATTATGAAGTTATTTTTAAGTTAAAAATAGTTCATAAACTTCCATTCACACATTCACATTTGTTTAATGACTAAGACTTTCAAATTGAAACCGTTTAAGTTTTAAACAATCTGAAAATTCTTAAATTTTGAACTGATTTAAAATTATTTTGTCACTTTTTATTACTTAAAGTATAAATAAATTATAAAAATTTATTTATTTATAAAATAATAATGTTTTTTATCCAAAATTTTCAATACCAAAGGCTTTTATTTTTTATTGGTTCAAGTCTTTAAGAAAGCATATAAATATTCTTTAAATTAAAATATAGGCTTAAAAATAAAAATTTTTTATGTAAAAAAACGTTTGAATTAGGCATTGTAAGCTAAATAATAGCATAATTGAAAACATAACAATTTTACTAATTATTTAAAAGCTCTTGAAATCGAACGTGAAAATTTGAATTTTTATTTAAAACAAGTAAATTGAAACAAAATATATAAAAGTAAAGAATCTTTAACTGAATTGTTTGACATAGAAAGCCTAGAATCGTTAAAATTTCGAAGAGCCTTTAAACTTTGAACGTTACAATTTTAATTGTTGCATTTGAAAAACGCTTAATTTGTCAGTGAAGTTTTTAAACTTTGATGTATAATTTACAAATTAACATTTGTAGAAAAAATGTGAGTAATTTTAAGAGATATTTAGGAGTTTTAAAAAGATTCAAAATTTTCATGCAAATTTCATAAAGTTTTCTTCAAATCTTCTAGAATCTTTTTGAAAATTTTGTTTAAATCTTTAAAAAAATATTAAAATATTGCTCATAAAATAATTTTTCAAAATGAAAAATGATTGTTAATTTTTCTATGAATCTTAAGAAAATGTTTTTATTATTTTTAAGCCTTTCACAATTCTTGATCTACATTTTGTTTTATATTAGGCTATGATTTCAAGTTTTTCATTAAGTTTGAATCTTTTCAAAACTTCTACATATCTCCTAAAATTACTCAAATTTCGCCTACAAATAATACATGTTCAATTGTTATTTATAAATCCAAATTGTAAAGAAATGTTCTAAAATTTGCAGGATTTTCTGAAAGTTGTAGATTCCCAGTAAAAAAAAAATCACTGTCATTTCCCGATCTCAAAAAATTCCCAGTCATTTATCGATTTCCCGGTCCAGCGGCCACCCTGATTATTGTAACAGAACTAAAAACAACTTTTTTTACAGTTTGTGTCAGTAGGCATGGAAGGTGTCTTTATCAAATATGAACCTACAGAATACGAATCAGTAGACGAGGAGAATTTGTTCAACAAAGAGAGCAATGATCTTCCAAAAAATAAAGCAGCTTATTCAGCAGCAAGCAAGTTTGAAACCCACGTTAATTCACACTCAAATACCGAGCCTTTCGAGTGTGACATTTGTAAAAAAACATTCAAAAATCGTCATAATGTAAGAAAACATATACATGACCATATAGAAAGTGGAGGATCTCACAAGTGTCCAGTTTGTGCCGAAAGTTTCCAGAATCCCCTCAGCTTAAGAATACACATGCGCCTTCATTTAGAAAATTACGATAACGAATGTGTCGTTTGCCACAAGAGATTTTCAACAACAAGCAATTTAGTGCGGCACATGTTCAGCCACGGGGAAAAATCTTTTCAGTGTGACATTTGTTCCAAAGGTTTTTTGAAACCGGATGCTTTGGCAAATCATAAAAGGATCCACTTGGACGAAGAGGAACGTAAACTGCTCTATAAGTGTAAATTGTGTGATAAGGGCTTCATTAAGAAATATAAGCTTGTTCAACACATGCTTTGTCACAGCAGAGAAAAACCTGTTGAGTGTGAAATTTGTAAAAAAATATTCAAATATAGAACATGTCTGTCAAAGCACAAACGACTTCATCCGGGCCAGAAAGAGGCACAAAGTGAAGACAATCATTCTGATCAAATTTCAAGAGATGAAAAACAAAAAGTGGATTTTGTTCTCATTGGAATTAAGAGTGAAATAGCAGATGAAGATAGAAATTTAGATTCCCGAAAGGAATACGTAGTGAGTTCAAGTGGAAACTCGAAGTTATTTTCTGTCGAAAAGAAACCTTGTGATATATTAAATTTAAATTCTGAAATCGAATTTCAAGATGTGAAGATAGAAAAATAAGTGGAAGAATAAGCAATGAATCGAGAAGTATATTTTAGTATTTGGACAAAATTCGCATCAAATCTTTGACTAATAGTTTATTATTTTTAAATACATAGAAATCCAATTGATATTTTTGTAATTTTGTATATATTGAATCTGTTATGGAAAATAAAGAAATGTGGAGAATTGTAGGGTGGCCGTTTTAATCAAAGAAAAAAATCCCCGGAATTTTAAACTTTTAAAACTGTAGTTTAAAAGCTTTTTAATTAAAAATTTTTCAATAAAAATGCTCAATTATTCAATAAATTAAAAAAAATTTCTAAACGATATCATTTTACGCAATTTTAAGCTGAAAAACATTAAAAATTGAACGATTAAATGTTTTTTATAAACTGAACACTTTTTAAATTAAAGTTATACCATTTTTATTTCAAATAGTTTAAAAATCCTTAAATTACTTCAAAATTTGTCATAACTTCTAAACATCTTTTAAAATGATTCGAGTTTTTCCGAATTTTTTTTAGTCCTGTCAGCTTAAAAAAAATTACTTAAAATCATCCACATTCATGTTTAATAATTTTGTACATCTTTCTAAATATTTTGAAATATTCTCTTAAAATTAATGTTTCGAAATAAAAAGTAATTTTGAATTTTCCTAGGAAATGTTTTTTTATTCTTCTGAAGCCTTAAAATACTTCAAAATTTCCTTTTCAAAATCTTGAAACATTTACCTGTTCTTTTAGATTTTTTGAAATTTTCAATTGTTTATAACATTTTTTTCAGAACTTCTAAACATCTTTTCAAATGATTCGAATTTTTTCTAAAATTTTTTCTACATATTTTTTTAATATCCTGCTAAAATAAATAAATTTCCTTAAAATCTTCCACATTCATTTTTTATAATTTTGTAACTCTTTTTAAATCCTTCTAAATATTCTCTTTAAATTAATCTTTAAAAATAAATCATTTTTAACTTTCCTAGAAAATGTTTTTCATTCTTCTGAAGTCTTTCAAAATTCTTAAAAAGCTAGATTTTTTGTTCGAAATCTACCAAAATATATATTTACACGTAGACACTTTATTTAAATTATTTTACATCATTTGAATTTTTCATTAATTTTGATTTTTTTCAAAAATTTTGAATATCTCTTCAACTTACTCGATTTTTTTATAATAATAATAGGAGTTCAATTGTTATTTATAAATCAAAATTCAACAATTTCACTTAAAAAATTAAGTTTTTTTAAAATAGAACAATTAAAATTGTAACGTTCAAAGTTTAGTTTTGAATATTTAATTTATAATTGCCGATTTTAAATTAATACTCGAATATTTTTGAATATGAGGTATTTTTTCTGAATTAAAAAATATAGTTTCAAAGAAATAAATTATAACTAAACAAAATAAACTGTCAATCAAAACTTAAATAATGAATTTTTAAGTTCAAAAAATTAATGTTCAACCAAACAAAAGAATTTTCAACGAAAACTATGAAATATTCAATTGGAATAAGCTAAATTTTTAGTTAAAAAAAATCACTTTTCACAAAAAAACTTACCTTCAAAAAATTCGTTACATTTTTAAACAAAGGGATAAATTTTCAACTAAATTGACAATCATTAACTGGAATAGTTGAATTTTAAACCAGAAAGATGAATCTTTAACTAGAATAATTTAATTTTCTACCAAAAAGGTGAATTTTTAATAAAAATATAATTTTTCAAAACAAAAATTAAACAATTACATTTTTAGGCAAAGAATCAATGTTCAATCAAAGAGATGAATTTTTATCTAAAATTATTAGATATTTAACTGAAAGAATATTTATATTTTTAGTTTAAAAAAAGTTTCAATAAAAAAAGAAACAAATTTTCAACAAACCAGTTACATTTTCGGCAAAAAATTCCTTTTCATCAAAAGAAAAAACAAAGTTTTCAATCAAATAGCTCATATTTCAACCAAAGAAATGAATTTTTGAATAAAATGAGCAATCTTCAACTGGAATAGTAATTTTTAAACCAAAGAGATTTTGAACAAAAACTTTAAATATTAATTGTTCTTTTTCTTCATTAAAAAATGTCAAATTGAATGGTTCAAAGATGGAATACTTTAGAATGAAATAATATTTGAAATTTTATAAAAGCCTTTAATAATAAATATATTATTATAAAGTTATTTTAAAAGTGAAAAGAGTTTATAAAGTTTTAATCGAGCGTTTACATTAGTTAACTAATAAAAATTTATAATTGAAACAGTTTAATTTTTAACATTAAAATCTGGAATTTCTATACTTGTGAACTTTTTAAATCTTAAAATAGAATTCAATAGGAAACACAATTAATTTATATTCATAGTCTTCGATTTGAAACGTTTCTAATTTTTAATTGTTGAAGCCTTTAACATTTTTAAAAATAAAATGTACACTTAAAAATTAAAAGCTGAAAATTTTTAAACTGAAAGATTTTTGAATTACGTATTATAAACTGAATGATATCATAACTGAAATGATAAAAATTTAACTAATTATGTAAAAAACGGTTGATATTAAAGTTGGAAAGATTTTTTTTCTAAAAATTTCTTAAATTTCCGGTTAAAAATAAATGAACTGTTATTTCCCGGGATCATAAAATAACCGGTCGTTTCCTGGTCCAGCGGCCACCCTGAATGAGTTTATTTTTAATCGAAAATGAAACCAAAAAAGATTAATATCACCCCAAATGCCTTAATATTATTTCACAAGTTTGATAAAAAAAAATATGTAAATTTATTACATAAAAACAAACGTTTCTTGAAAACATCAGAATGTTTATTCTTTTAAAACGAGACGGCTGCAACGATAATGAATTGCAATATGCCTACAATAATTATTTAAACCAAATATATTAAAATAGATGTCGCAAAATGTATAAGAATGGCTTCACGGTATAAAATTAACATTTTAAACTTAAACTTGAACAGGATAAGTCGTCAAATCAAGAGTCAGTACTTTGCTTTCCAAGCATTCTCCAACCTGAAAAGGAAATTTAGCAATTTTATCAAATATTAATAAAATAATGCATAATATAAATAATAGTTCTAATATCAGGTCTCGGAATCACGCGCGGGAAAAAATAGTGTCACAAATTTGAAAAAATTCCACCGCTGTACCGGGAAAATCAGGAAATGACAGTGAATTTATTTTATGAATAAGAGTTTTACCAATTTTTAGAAGAAAATCTATCCCATCTTTTAAACTTTTAATCTTACAGTTTTAATTGTTCTTTTAAAACAAAAATTAAATTTCAAGTGAAATTGTCGAATTTTGGTGTATAAATAACAATTATTATTTTTAGAAAATATTTGAGTAATTTTTAGAGATATTCAGAAGTTTTGAAATACTCAAAATTAATTTAAAACATTTAAGATGATTTCAAATAATTTGAATGCAGTGTGTGTGTGACGTTAAAATGCAGATATTCGTACTGAATTTTCGGTCAAATAGCCACAGTCTAAATTAGAACAAAATGTCCACTTTTGTAGATTTATAACAAAAAAATTTAGAAGCATTTTAAGAATTGTGAAAATTATTTTAACAGAACATTTAAAAAGATTTACAAAACACAAGAAAAATGCTAATAATTTTATCAAATACTTCGAAGTTCTGAAAAAATTTCATAAATATTTTTTAATTTATAGAAATTTAAAACAATCTCTAGATTTCTTAGGATTTGGAAATAAACTTTATTAGCTTTTCAAGGATGTTTAAACTATTTAAGATGAATAAAATGTAACTTCTTAAAATAATATAATTTTAACAATTTCAAAGCGCACTAATTTATTTTTTAATTTAGAGCATTAAATCATAATATAGATTTATAGATTTAAAATTGGATCTAAATTTTTGAAATCTACATAATTTATGAAAGTTAAAAATCATAAATTTGTTAGTTTATCTGCATTTCATTAAAAATTGTCCAATTGAAAAGTGTTAGTACCTTCTACTTTGTACGTTTTTATTTTTATTGAGTATTTGAATACAACATTATTTAATTAAATTTTTTCCCGGTTGGCAAACATTTTTCTATATAAAGTAATAAACAATAAATAACAAATTAAAGCATTCAAAATGGAACACTTAAATTCCAAACTTGTAATATTAAAGTTTTAAAGTTTTGAATTAAAAAATTGTGTATTCAAATGCTCAAAAATGTACACGTGCCAAACGGAAGGTTCTAACACTTTTCAATACAATTTTTAAAAATAAAATGCAAATAAACTGCAAATTTTAAAACATTTATCAATTATAGAGTTCAAAGATTCAGATTAAGTTTCAAAAATATAAATCCACGTTAACATTTTCAATAGTCTAAACTAAAGAATCAAGCAATGAACTTTAAAAAATTTCAAAATTATATTATTTTAAGTAATTTTAAGTTAGACACCTTAAAAATTGAAAAATAATTTTTTCAACTTAACAGTTCTCAAATTATTTTTATTTTAAATAGTCTAGGCATCCTTTAAAAGCTTTAAAATTTTATTTCAAAATCTTGAGAAATTAAGAAGTTGTTTAAAATTTTTCAAAATAATTTTTGAATTTTTTTTCGGAACTTTTAAATATATTTCAAAATAAATTGATTTTTTTCTATAACTTTTAGAAAATTCTGCAAATTAAAAAAAAATATTTGAATTTAATATTTAATTTATAATTTAATAGTAGAACACTTATATTTTTAAAAATATTAGAGTAATTTTAAGAGATATTTAGAAGTTTTAAAAATATTCGAATTAAATTTAGAATTTGAAATAATTTCAAATACTTACAGTTGATTTAAAAATAAAATATAAATTTTTGCAGATTTCACACCAAAAATTTCGATTTTTTTAAAGAATTGTGAAAGATTTCAAAAGAATAAAAATTGTTCTTAAGATTCTTAGGAAAATTGAAAATGATTTTTCACTTTGAAAAATTATTGTAAAAGAAAGTTTAAGAAGATTTTAAGAGATTTCCAAAATTGTCAAAGAAGAATATGGAAGATTTTAAGGATTTTTTTTTAATTTGCAGGATTTTCAAAAATTGTAGGAAAATTTCGATTACTTTTAAAATATATTTAAAAGTTCTGAAAAAAATGTTAACACACTTCGTTTAAATTACTTGAAATAATTTCAAGTTTTTAATTAATTTTGAATCTCTTCAAAACTTCTAAATATCTCTTAAAATTTTTGAAATTTTTTCTGCAAATAATAAGTGTTCAATTGTTATATATGCGTCAAAATTCAACAATTTCACCTATAAATTAAACACTTTTTAAACAGACTAATTCAAATTGTAACGCTAAACGTTTAAAAGTTCTTCGAAAATTTAAAGATTCAAAGCTTTCTATGTAAAACAATTCAGTTTTAAATGATTTTCTTTTAAATATTTGGTTTCAATTTATTCGTCTTTTATGAACAATGAAATATTGCTAAATATTAAATACTTATTCTTTTTCTAGATTCGGAAATTTCAAATTAAATAGGATAAAAATTAAATATTTTACTTACAATATTTTAAATGCAATAAAAACCTTTATTATGACTATATTATTATGGATTTATTTATAAGTTGAAAATAGTAAAACGCATGTTTATATCTTTTAATGGCTACAAAAAATTTAAAGGAATAATATGTTAATAAATTTATTTATTAAATTTAAGATAAAAAATCATATAAAGGAAAACCTGAAACTCTGAATTGAAAATATACTATTGATAAATCATAAAAATTCGTATTTAAAAATAAAATTATTGGAATAAATGATATATTAATTTAAATTCTTATTAACACTTTCGGATTGAAACAGATAGAACCTGGAAATTCTCAAATTTTGAAGATTTTGTTCAGATTTCTATACTTAGAGTACAGATCCATTTTAAAAATAATTTATTTATTCATATTTACAGTAGATAAAATAAAACTGTTTTTTATCAAAAAGTTTCAACCTCAAATGCTTTTAATTTTTAACTGTTTAAATCTTCAAAACTGCCCTTTAATTATTTAAAACACTGTTAAAATCGGAATTGGGCAGGTTTTTCTTATGAAAATTCGTAAAATTCCCGGTTTCCCGGTCCAGTGGCCATCCTGTTTTTTATTTAAAAATTTTCGATTTTAAAAACTTCTAATTTTTTATTTTGCAAGCCTTTAAAACAGCATTTTTAAATTCGTTAAATTAAAATATATGCTCTTAAAAATGATTCTATCAATGTTGTAAAATTCCCGGTCAAGAAATAAATTCACTGTCATTTCCCGGTTTTCCAGGTTTCCCGGTCCAGCGGCCACCCTGTAAACTTCAATTTTAAAAGCTTAAAACTCAAAAGTTCCACTTCGAGTGTTTGAATTTGTAGTTTATTTTTTATTACTTCAAATGGAAAAATGTTTAGCTTTAGAGTTCGAATTTTTTAATGTATTGACCGTGAAAAAACGGCCACTCTGAAACTGAAATTATCAAATAGACATTACATTTTTGCATTTAAAAACTGGAAAAAGTTCAACAAAATTTACAAGAAAAATTAAAAAAAAGTGACATTAACAGATAATTGTGACGAAATAATTCAATTGCTAAAAAAAAGTGTAAAATAGTGTCGTGAGTGCGAGGCCTGTAATATAAAAAGGATATTTTAAAATTATTAAACTTACATCAGGACAGATTCCAATAAGTGCGTCTGCATGAGAATAGAATTCTTCCTTCAAAGAAATCACAATAGTTTGAAGAGAACTCGTTTTGTCCCGAATATAACTGGCGACTTTTCCAATGTTCGTATTATCCAAAGCAGCATCGATTTCGTCCAGTACGAAGAAAGGCGCTGGCTGAAAACTATAAATAAAAACCCAAATATAACAGAGATTTATGAAATAAGGTAATAAATCTGAATTTTAAATAAGATGCAATTATGAATAAGAAAATTTGCCTGTGAATAGCGAATAACAATGCTAAAGCAGCCACAGTTTTTTCTCCTCCTGAAAGATTAGACATTGGCTGGAATCGTTTACCAGGGGCAACACAATTGTAATTAATTCCATCCAAATAGGGTTCTTCTGGATTCTCCGGACCCAAGAAGGCTTGCGCTGATTGATTTTTCGCTAGACTCTGTATAAAAGATTCTAGATTAGAATTTTTTCGGAAAATAATTCTTTTCTTGAGGGATCGTCCATAAAATAGGTTACCATTTAAAAATTAAAAATAAAATACAATTTAATGTAAATATCGTATTGAATGCAATATGAAATACCTTAAATTCCTAAGATTTCAAATCGATATATTGAATTTTTAACAAACAAGATTAATTTTCTAATTAAAAAGAAGAACTTTCAAGAAAATGCATGAAATTTCTACCAAATAAATGAATTTCGACTTATTAAGAATAAATTTCGAACTAAAAATAAAATAGTGAAATTTTCAGATAAATAATGCATTTTTATTGAAAAAAAAACGATTTTCATAAAAAAAAGTTCAATTTTGAACCAAGCAGTTAAATTTTTAAAATAAAAAACGTCAATTTAAAAAAAAAAATAGTTCATTTTTAAGCCAAAGGATGAATTGTCTAGACGGCGGTTTAATTTTCAACACAAAAATGTGATTTTGCTACAAAAAAGTTAATTTTCTACCAAAAAATTTAAATTACATAAAAATAGTCTCATTTTTAACAAAATTGTCCAATTTAAACCAAAAATATGCATTTGTAAACGAAAGTTAATTTTGAACTCAATATTTTAGCTATCTATCAAATAGTTTAATTTTCCACCAAACTGTTGAACCGTCAGCCAAGTGAGATTAATTTATAACCAAATAGTTGCATTTTTAATAGAAAACGATGAATTCTCAACCAGGAAGATAAATTTTCGATAAAGAAAAGATGACTTTTTAACAAAATACATGAATCTTCAACTTGAAAAGATAAATTTTCAATTTAAAAAATTTTAACCATGTTAAACAAATTAATTCTCACCAAAAAACAAAAAAAAAACGTTTTTTCAAACAAAGAGATGAATTTTAAAGCAAAAGAAAGAATTATCAACAGAACTGTTGAATTTTTAACCCGAAAATATAATTCTGAAACCAACAATATAATTAAATAAACAAAATTAATTTTCTACTACAAAGTTTAATTTTTAATCAAATAGTTCAAAATAAACAAATAATATGATTTTTCAACAAAAAATATAATTTTCAACCAAACCGTTTAATTTTCTACCAAAAAGTATTGATTCAGAAACAAACAATTTTATTTTTAATCAAAAAGGATGAATTAACAAGAAAGAAGATTAATTTTAGACCAAAAATAAGCATTTTTAACAAGATACATAAATTTTCAACTAAAAAAGATAATTTTTCAATCAAAAATATCAATTTTCAACCAAAAAATGTTGTAGTAAGATTATAAGTTCAAAAAATAAATTCTCACCAATGAAAAAAATCGAATTTGCAACAAAACAGTTACATTTTCAACCAAAAAGATGAATTTTTAACTAAAATTATGAATCTTAAAAAAAATGAATTCTTAACAAAAGAGTTCAACAAAAAATATGATTTTTTTTTTATACAGAAGATTAATTTTCTAAAAATGTGATAGTTAAATTTTAAAGCAAGGAGATTAATCTGCAACCAAAAAATTTAACTTTTTATAAACTAGTTCAACTTTCAAGCAAGCAGTTGAATTTTCACTTAAAAAATATTAATTTTGAACCAAATAGTTCAATATTCACGCAAAAAGATGATTTTTCTAGCAAGAAGAATAATTTTCTACCAAAAAACAGAATTTTTCAACAAAGTACATTAATTTTCAACATAACTGTTGAAGTTTAAAAGACAATAGGACGAATTATCAACTAAAAAGTTAAAATTTTATGAAAATACTTTACTTTTAAACAAAGCAACAAAATAATTTTCAACCGATTAGTTTAATTTTTTATCAAATTTGTTGAATCCTCCAACAATTCAGATTAATTTAGACCCAAATAGTTATATTTTCAATCCAAAAGAATGAACTATCAACCAAGATGATTAATTTTCGACCAAAAAAGACAAATTTTTTTAAAAAGTATATGAATTTTTAACTAGAAAATATAATTTTTCCAGCAAAAATCGAATAGTTACATTGTTACTTAAAAAAATTATTTTTCAGCAATAAAAAAAGAGTTTTCAACAAAATGGTTACATTTTCAACAAAATAGACGTATTTGCAACTAAAATTTTGAACCTTAAAAAAATTAAGTTTTAACACGAATTTAACCCAAAATATGATTTTTAACCTATTATATTAATTCTATAAAAACGAAATAGTTTTTCAATCAAGGAGATAAAATAAGAAATTTGTCAGCCAAATACTAGATTTTTTTAACCGAACAAGATTAATTCCAAACCAAAAATTTAATAGTAGACTTTTCAACCAAAAGTAGTTGATTTTTCTTGTTGGATTTTGTTAATTTATTTCGCATTGAAGTTAAAAAACGAGAAAAAGAGTATATTTCTTTTAAAAAAACGAGAAAAAAAGAATTCTTTAAAATTTATCATTAGAAAAAGGAATTAATGTTATCTAAGTTCCTAACATAATTTATGAACGATCCCTAAATTAGAATAAGATTAACTGATTAGACAATTACCTTGTAAATAGGATCTATTTCGTTCGCGACGTGTTCGAAACATGCCATGAATCTATCAAGTCGTTCCTTTTTGACTTTTTCGAACTGCGTTTTTGCCTTCTTGGCCTTTTTACGAGCCTGGTCAAATTCCTCATTCGTCTCCTGTAGTTTTTCTTTAGCCAAGTATAATTTTTGGATAGCCTAAGGTACATTTTTTTATATGAGAGGCAATCAAAATCACAATCCTTTTAAATAAAATTAATATTGATATATTCAGTTTAATAGGAAAAGTTTTAAATTCCTAACACTTCAAGTCGAAATAGATTCGATTTTTCACGAAAATAGTTTAATTTTCAACCCAAAGATTAATTTTTTTTACAAAAGAGTTGAGTTTTGAAGATAAAAATTTGAATGAATTATAAAACATTTAAGTTTTAAATCCGAAAAGGTAAATTTTTAACCCAGCATTTGCATTTAAAAGCAAATAGTTGAACGTAAAAGAAACCATTTTTCAGAAAAATAGTTGATTTTTTAACTGAATAGTTGAATTTTGAAACAAATAATCGAATTAAATAGAATAATAAAATTTTCGAGAAAAAAATCCGACTTTTTAGAAGACAGATAAATTTTCAAACAAGAGACGAATTTTTTAGAATACAGTTCAATTATCACATTGAAAAGTTGAATTTTCACCAAAAAGGATCATTTTTAACCAACACAGATTAATTTTCAATCAAACAGTTTATATCCATCCATTTACTTTTTTACCATACAATTGAACTTTTAATCAAAAGAAACGAATTTTCAAGAAAATATTTGAATTTTTAACCATTTAGTTAAATTGTTAAGCCAGAAGGATGGATTTTGCAGCCAACAGTTAAATTATCAACTTGAAAAGATGTATTTTCTACAAAAAAAAAATCATTTTGAGCCAACAAAGATTAATTTTTAATAGCACAGTTGAATTTTCATCAGAAAAATTAATTTTGAACCAAACAGTTGCATTTACAATGAAATAGTTGAACTTTTAATAAAAATAAATCAAATTTCAACAAAATAGTGACAATTTTCACCAAATAATTTTATGTTTAAGCCAAAAAGATGAATTTTTGAGAATACAGCTGAATTTGGGACGAAAAAGTTCATTTTAAATCAAGAGAAATGAATTTTCAACTAAAAATATGATTTCCAAGAAGTTGAAATTTTAGTTAAAACAGACGAATTTTCAAAGACATAGTTCAATTTTTGACCAAACAGTTGAACTTTCAACAGAAAAATAATTTTCAACCAAAAAGTTGCAATTACAATGAAATAGTTGAAATTTTAATAAAAACAGATAGTTTCAACAAAATAGTGGAAGTTTTCACCAAATAATTGTATTTTTAGGCCAAAATATGATTTTTTTTAGAATGGAGTTAAATTTTCATTTCCAATCAAGAAACATAAATTTTCAACTAAAAATATGACTTCTAACAAAACAAAACAATTTTCAAGCCTAAAGACAAATCTTGTATAAGGATGAATTAGCAAACTAAAAAGATGAATTTTCAATCCGTTTTTCACCAATTACTTTTTAACCAAACAGTTGAAATTTTGATCACAAGAAACGAATTTTCGAAAACAGTTGAATTATCAACCTGAAAAGCCGAATTTTCAACAGAAAATATAATTATCAACCAAAAAAGTGTAATAAATTAATGTTTTGACAAAACTTGAGTCAGCGAAAAAAATCTTACGGAGTAACTAATTTGCAAAAGGATTTCTTACAATTAATAAAATAAAATAATGAATAATTAATCATTTATAGTAAAATAATTATAATACAATATTAATATTTAATAAAAAGCAAGCTGGCACTGAACACAAAAAAGAGTACTCTTGAACAATAATAAATTATAATTTAATTAGAGTAAGCTGAGATAATCTGAAAAATCAGGGTGGCCGTTTTAATCGATGAAATAAATTCCCGGGTTTTTCCTGGTTCGCAAACATTTTTCACGGTCAATGAAATTTAAAAAATGGAAAACTAAAGCTAAAATATTTTCCACTTGAGGTAATAAAAACTGAGCTGCAAATGAAAGCACTAAAAATGGAACTGTTAAATTTTGAACTTATAAAATTAAAATTAAAAAATTTTTAATTAAAAAATGTTGTATTCAAATGCTCAATAA
This sequence comes from Belonocnema kinseyi, assembly GCF_010883055.1. Classification (NCBI taxonomy): domain Eukaryota; kingdom Metazoa; phylum Arthropoda; class Insecta; order Hymenoptera; family Cynipidae; genus Belonocnema; species Belonocnema kinseyi. Next base: position 34,146,288 of record NC_046666.1, on the reverse strand, counting down.
TTTACGCATATAAAATTAAAGGTACTAACATTTTTCAGTATAAAAAAATATAAATCCACGTTATTATTTTTAAAACTCTAAATTAAAGAATCAATCAATGAACTTTAAAATTTTCAAAATGACATAATTTTAAGGAATTTTAACCTAAAAGCAGTAAATATTGAAAAATTGAAAAAATTTTAACTGAACACTTCTTAAATTAGAAATTTATTATTTTCTTTTTAAATAGTTTGAACATCCTTGGAAAGCTTCAAAATTTTGAGAAATCTAGAAATTGTTTTAAATTTGTTTAAAATTTTTAATTATTTTGAAAATTTTTTCAGAACTTCTAAATATCTGTTAAAATGAATTGAATTTTTTCTACAATTTTCAGAAAATCCTGCAAATTGAAAAAAATTCTTTATAATTTGGATGTATAAGTAACGATTGAACATTTATTATTTGTAAAATAAAATGTAGTTTTTCGCAGATTTTAAACAAAAAAATTAGATTCTTTTCAAGAATTGTGAAAGGCTTCAAAAGAATAAAAACGTTTTCTTAAGATTCATTGGAAAATTAAAAATAATTTTTCATTTTAAAAAATTCTTTTTAAGAGAATATTTAAAAACTTTTTCAAAGATTTAAACCAAATTTTAAAAAAGATTCTAGAAGATTTTGAGAAAACTTTCTAAAATTTGCATGATAATTTTTTATCTTTTTAAAACTCCTAAATATCTCTTAAAATTACTGAAATTTTTTCTACAAATGTTCATTTGTAAATTATACATCAAAATTTTTAATTTTCACTTAAAAATTAAGAATTTTCCAAATACAACAATTAAAATTGTGACACTAAAATTGTAAAGGCTCTTCGAAATGTTAACGAGTCCAGGCCTTCTATGTCAAACAATTATGCTAAAGATTCTTTACTTTTAAATATTTGGTTTCAATTTACTTGTCTTAAATAAAAATTCAAATATTGCTAAACATGCAATAATTATTCTTTTCTTTTTTAATTAAAAATTTCAAATGAATGGATTAAAAGTTGAATATTTTAGACTGAAATAATATTTTATATTTAATAAAATCCTTCAATTAAGAATATATTATTATGAAGTTATTTTTAAGTTGAAAACAATTTATAAACTTTCAGTCACACGTTCACATTTGTTTAATGACTAAGACTTTCAAATTGAAACAGTATAAGTTTTAACGTTAAAATCTGAAAATTCTTCAATTTTGAACTGATTTAAAATCGCTTTGTCAAATCGTTTTTTTTCACTTTTTATTACTTAAAGTACAGATAAATTTAAAAAAATGTATTTATTAAATAAACATGTTTTTTATCCATAATTTTCAATACCAAAGACTTTCATTTTTTATTTGTTCAAGTCTTTAAGAAAGCATTTAAAAATTCTTTAAATTAAAAATGTAAGATTAAAAATAAAAATTTTAAATAGAAAATTTTTAACTATAAAAATTTCAATTAATTATTCGAAAACTGTTGAAATCGAACGTGGACAGATTTTTATTTCACAAATTTTTAAAATTCCCGTTAAAAAAAAATTCACTGTCATTTCCCGGTTTCCCGGTCCAGCGGCCACCATGAAAAATCTAAGATCCATAAGCCGTAACTAAGTATATAAATCCGTATAACCTAATAAACACAATTATATGTCCCGCAATTATATAAATAAATAATAAATAATTTTTCTGAATTGACCAAAATTATTAAAATAATGAAAAATTGATTATTGCCGCGATCAAAAGTAAATTCCCGGTTTCCCGGTCAGCAGATCTAAACATAATTATTAAAATAACTAAGTTTAGATCTACTGTAATTTAATATCACATTTCTGAAACAGAGAAACTCAAATTCATCTCAGAAACTTACCTTCATATTGGGAGCTTGAATGCGCTGGATCGCATTCTGGACCTCATTAATAGATTTATTTAATTTATCAGACGTCTTTTTGTACGCATCTTCGTCAATATCTTTCAGGCGATCGGAAAGAGATGAATAATCAATTGTGATTCGACTTTCCCGCTCGAATTGTTTCTGTGTAATCAAACTGACGTCGGTATTTGTGTCATTATTGTGATTGTTATCGGCTACAATATCTTCCATGTTGCCGTGAAGCATCGGAATCGCAATGTCCTCCAGCTAGGATTAAAATTTAAAAAAACATTATAAAGAAATTTTCTATAATCAGATGAAAATTAACTATATAATAAATTTATTACAGGGTGGCTGCACAACTTAATTTTCTAAATTCCTCGATTTTTACTTGACTAATTTGTTTTTTTCCCTAACTATTTATAATAAAAATCCATAATTAAAATCCAAAATTACAATCTTCTAACATTTTAAATATATAATCTTTTATAAATGTAATGAAATATTTTTTAATTTAAATTTACAAATTTTTAATGTATTATTCTCAATAATTTACTACAAAAGGTAATATATTATTAACCACAAGTGACCAAAAGTGACTAATTTCTAACCCAAAAAGCGACGGATGTATTTTATTAAATGTTCTTTTAAATTTTAAAAAATTCGAATACATTGAAAAATTTTTTTTTTTTAAATTCCAGTGATTTCCGTAAAATTGGAGTGAATTTAAAGCAATTTCAGGAAATGCGAAGAACTCGGTTAAATTCATAACAATTCAAGCTAACTAAAAGAAAATCGAATAAATTGAAAACAATTAAAAAATATGAAAGAATTCATTGAATTCAGAAAGTCGGAAATGAGCTTAGAAAACATCAAGGGAATTCATAAGAATTTGATACAATTTTTAATAATTCAAGCTTCAAGGTGAGTTTAAAATACATGATCAAGAATTTAAAAAAAAAAATTAAAAAGAATTTAGGATACAATATTATAAAATCCCGTAAAATTAATATATGAAATCTGACGATAATTCTTGAAATCCTGAAAAATTTATTAAAATACTTTGAGAGCTTTAAAAATACGTTCAAATCAATGAAATCCTCAACAATCTTTGGAATTTTTTAATATAGCTCTAGGAGTAATTCTTAAATTATCCTAAAAATCGCTTGAAATATTTTAGAATGCCCTAAAATATTTTTAGTCCTTTGAAATCCAATTGAATAACAGAAATAAATTAAAACTTCTTTGGAATATTTTTAAAATACCCTGAAATATTTCAAGTGCTTTGAAATTTTTTTAATCCATTAAAATTATTAAAATCCTTGGAAATGCCTCAAAAAATTTTTATTCTCCTGAAAATGTCTTGGAATCTTTTAAAATATCCTCAAATATTTCAGATCCTTTTAAATCCCATTGAATTACTGAAATTAATTAGAAATTCCTTGGAATGTTTTTAAAATACCCTAAAATATTTCAAACCTTTTGTAATTTCTTCAAACTTTTTAAAGCTTTTAAAAATTACTTAAAATTTTTTTGAATACCCTAAAACACTTCAAATATTTTGAAATCTTTTGAAATCACTTTAAATGATTAAAATCCTTAGAAATCCCTTGAAATATTTTAATTCTCCTGAAAATATCTTGGAATCTTTTGAAATACCCTGCAATATTTTCAGTCCTCTAAAAGCCCATTGAATTACTCTGAAATAAAGAAAAAAGTCCTTGAAATGTTTTTAAAATATCCTAAAATATTTAAAACCTTTTTTAATTCCCTGAAACTTTTTAAAGCTCTTAAAAATTACTTAAAATTTCTTGAATTATCTATCCTAAAATATTTCAAATGCTGGGAAATCTTTTGAAATCACTTTAAATGATTAAAATCCTTAGAAATAACCTTGAAATATTTTAATTCTCCTGAAAATATCTTGGAATCTTTTAAAATACCCTGCAATATTTTCAGTCCTCTAAAAGCCCATTGAATTACTCTGAAATAAAGAAAAAAGTCCTTGAAATGTTTTTAAAATATCCTAAAATATTTAAAACCTTTTTTAATTCTTTGAAATCCCTTGAACTAACTTGATTCTCTTGACAATGTATTTGAATCTTTAAAAATACCCTAAAATATTTTGAGTGCTTTCAGATCCCATTTAACTTCTGAAATAAATTTAAAATTCCTTGGAATATTTTTAAAATATCCTAAAATATTTAAAACTTTTTTTAATTCCCTGAAATTTTCAAAGCTCTTAAAAATGATTTAAAATTTCTTGAATTATCTATACTAAAATATTTCAAATGTTTGGAAATCTTTTGAAATCACTTAAAATTATTAAAATCCTTAGAAATCCCTTGAAATATTTTGATTCTCCTGAAAATGTCCTGGAATCTTTTAAGATACCCTAGAATTTTTGTAGTCTATTGAAATCTCATTGAATTACTGAAATAAATGAAATTTAATTTGAATATTTTTTAAATACCCTAAAATATTACAAATACTTTGAAATCTTTTGAAATCTCGAGAAGATTTTTTTAACTTTTAAAACTGCCTAAAAACTTTAAAAATATTCTAAAATATTTCGGATTCTTTGAAATCCCATTAATTTAATTTACTCAATTCAAAAATCATTGGAATAAAAAAAACCCTTAAATATTTCAAACCCTATAAAATATTTTAATGTCCCCTGCAATTTTTTGAAATTCTTGAAGATTCCTTGAAAATTTTATACAATTAGCTAAAATTCTAAAACCTTATACATTCTATAAAAATATTCTATATCATCAAAAAGTTTACTAAATTCTTTAAAACTTTTGAAATACTCTACAATACTTTCGATCTTTTGAAAAGCCTTTAAGTTATTGAAATAAATGCGAAATTCCCTAAAATATTTCAAATCCTTTGGAATCATTAAAAATTTTTAAGCCCTTGCAAATTCCTTGAATCAAAAAAAGAAATAAATAAAATAACCTAAAATTTTTTAAATCCTTTAAAATCTCATTAAATTACAGAAATTAATTGAAAATTCCTTGTGCCTTTAAAAAAAAAACCTTCAATATTTCAAATTCTTTCAAATATTTTGAAATCCTTGATCAGTTTTTGAGCTCTCAAAATATCCCTATAGTCAAAAAAAAGCTCAAATATTTCAGATCTTTTGAAAGTCTGGGATAATTTCTAAAAGCTCATGAAAATTATTTGGAATGTTTAAAAATACTTTAAACTCTTTTAAGTACTTCTAAATTGTTGAAAACAATTGAAAATTCCTTGGAATCGTTTAAAACGAACCTAAGATCTGTAAGATCTATTGGTATAACTTGAAGTGATTGCAATCCTTAAAAAAGATCTGAAGAAATTTTAAATCCTGAAAAATATTTGTAAATGCCCTGAAGTTTTTTAAAGCTCTTGAACAATCCTTGCAAATTAAAAAAATATTCTAAAATCTTTAAAATACCTTCCAAATATTGAAGTCAATTAAAAATTACTTGGATTCTTTTCAAATATTCTAAAATAGTTTTAATCCTTTGAAATCACTTGTACCTTTTTAAGCTCTTTAAAATGTCTAGAATTCATACAAAACTTAAAATTTGGTAAATCCTTTGAAATTCCATTTAATTACTGAAATCAATTGAAAGCTCCTTGTGCTCGTTTAAAATACCCTACAATATTTCAAATTCTTTCAAATATTTTGAAATCTTTTAAAATTTTTTTAGTTCTCAAAAAGTTTTTGGAGTTTAAAAAAAAAACCTAAAATATTTCAAAACTTTTGAAACTTCTTGATACTTTTTAAAGCACTTTAAAATTAATTTGAATTTTTAATAATACTTTCAATTCTTTTAAACTCTTTGAAATCCCTTAAAATTATTACAATCAATTGAAAATTTCTTGGGATATTTTTAAAATTACATTAAATCTTTAAGCTCTATTGGAATATATGTAACTTTAAATTATTGAAACCATTAAAAAATACCTGGAAATATTTCGAATCCTGTAAAATATTTTAAAATCCCCTGAATTTTTTTAATGCTCTTAAATAATTCTTGAAATATAAAAAATATCCTAAAATCTTTAAAATTCTTTGAACTCTATTAAAATATGATAAAATACAGTAAAATCTGATGGTATTTTCTGAAATTCTGGATAATTTATTAAAATACCTTCAGAGCTTTTAAAATTTCTTAAAATCATTGAAATCCTCGGAAATCTTATGAAGTACTTTAAAAAATTCTTTCAAATTCCTTCAAATTATTGAAATCTATTACAAATTTCTTGGAATAATTTTAAATACCCTAAAAAATCTGAAAAGAATTGAAGAAAATTAAGAAATAGGTCACTATTTTCACTTTTCATTCCAAAAAAAGTACCTTTAGTGACTTAAACTTAAGAAAGTGGCCACGTGGCAGTCCTGATTATTTTTGACAGTTACTTACAAGTGCTTCTCATAGAAATTCCCTGATTTTTACCATTTTTTTTTCTTTAAAATCCCCGACTTTTTCCTGATTTCAAAGATTTCCCTAACCTGCGGCCAGCCTGTATTAGCATCATCGTGTTTAATTAAGAATTATTATTTGAACCTTGCTATGTAACAAAATATTGTGGCGTTCAAATTTCTTCTGTTCAATTTTAGTCTCCACTGAAGTAAGTTGCTTTTGTGCAGCTTGAATTTCTTTAGCGATTGCTGCTACTTCTTTTCGACTCTTTGCAAGTTCTTCCTCTTTCGCATCAATTTCCATCTTCTTCGCATTACGCTTCGACTTTAATTTATCAATTTGAGTCTCGTCATTTTCCATCTCTGCCCTTTGATTTGCTTCAGTTTGTTTTGCTGATTCTAATTTGTCTTCCGCATCGTGCACTGCGCGTTCCCACCTCAAAACATTACCTAAAATCGTTTATAATTGGTGAATTTTTTGCTTAGGGGACCGTGCATAAATTATATAGTATTTCGGGGAAGGGGAGGGGGCTATGACTTTTCTGTGCTATCTTACACAGGGTGTCTAGCGATTCTTGGGAAAAAAATTCAAGAACTTTTCCAGGTTTTCCAGATCAAGAAATAAAAATTTTCCAGGTCTCCTTTTTTTACATAAAATAATGAAATAAACGTTTCTCATACATGTAGAAAATGAGTCATTTCATTTTTTATTGGCCAACAATTTCTAAAGAAAGACGAATCGTGAATAAACAAATTCTTAATTTTTTGCGAACATGAGTCGTCTTTTTGGAATCTTTAGGAATGTTTTCAAATCTTTGTAATGTCTTTGAAATCATTGAAATCTTTGTGAAGAATTACAAGTCTTAGTGAAAGCTTGAAATTTTTGTGAAATCTGTGAGAAATCTTTTGGCATTTTTCAAAGCTTTTGTAAAATCTTTAAAATTCTTGAAATCTTTATAATCTTTGTGAACTATTTCTTTAATCTTTGTTTGCGAAATCTTTTTGGTTTGTTTAAAATCATTGAAGTCTTTTCAAATCTTCTCAAATGTGTTGAAACCTTTTGAAATCGCTTGAAATCTTTGAAATGTTTTGAAATTCTTGAAATCTTTTGAAATCCTTATGAATTCTTTAAAAAAATCGTGAAATCTTCTCTAAGTCTTTTGTATTCGTTTGAAATCACTGGAATATTTGAAATATTTGTGAAGTCTCTATGAAATTTGTTGTGATCGTTTAAAATCACTGGAATATTTGAACTCTTTGTTAAACCTTTTGAAATCTCATAAAAAATTTGGATATCGTGTAAAATATTTGAAATGTTTTTAAATCTTTGAAATACTTTTGAAATGATTCTTTAATCTTTGTTCGTGAAATCTTTTCTGTTCATTTGAAATTGTTAAAATCTTTTCAAATCTTCTCAAATTTGTTGAAACCTTTTGTAATCATTAAAAATCTTTTAAATGTTTTGAGATCTTTGAAATCTGGTGTACTGTACCCTTGTTGGAATCTTTGAAATTATTGAAATGTTTTGAAATCCTTAAGAATCGTTTAAAATCTTTTATAATCGCTTAAAATCTTGTCAAACATTTTTTAATCGTTTAAAATCTTTGAACTGGTTTGAAATCCTTGAAATCTGGTGTACTGCACTCTTGTTAAAGTCTTTGAAATTCTTGTATTGTTTTGAAATCTTTATGGATGTTTTATCAAATCTTTGAAATTTTTGTGAAATCTTTTGACATCTCCTAAAAAATTATGAAGTTATTTTAAATCTTTGACATGTTTTGAAATCTTAAAAATCTTTTGAAAGTTTTAAAATCTTTGTGCAATGTTCGAAATCTTTTAAATCTTTGTGAAATCTTTTGAAATCTTTGTCAATTCGTTGAAATTATTTTTGTGAAACCTTTTTAATCTAGTGCGCACGCCTTTTTAAATGCTTGAAATTCTTGAAATCTTTATGAAAGATTTCGAAATGTTTATAAAATCTTTCTTGAATCTTTATTTGGAAAATCTTGTGTATTCGTTGAAAACATTGAACTATTTAAAATATTTTGAAATCTTCTCAAATGTTTTAAAACCTCTTGAAATCGTTTCAAATTTTGGAAATCTTTGAAACCTGGTGTACTGTACCCTTTTCCAAATCTTTGAAATCCTTTAAATCTTTAAAGTTTTAAAATCTTTGTAAAATTGGTGTGAAATCTTTATTGAAATCTGGCTTGCGCGACTATTTTAAATCGTTAACATCCGTGAAATCTTTATGAAATGTTAAAGATATTTGAAATATTTTGAAATGTTTGAAATATTTTGAAATCTTTAGAAGTATTTTGTAACCTTTTGAAATATATTGTTCACTCAAAGACCGAGTGGTTAACCCCTCGAATAATCCGTTGTATGGCCATGGCTTATTCTAATTCTGAAACTGAATTGACATCGAAAATTTAAACTAATCATTTTTATAATTTCTAAGTTGAACACCTCAACAAAAAATGCCTTTAAATATCTTTATTCTGTAATAAACAAAATATAAATTATATATTGAATACAAAAATTTTCAGCAGCAAGATTTTTTCCAAACGAGATGTTTCTTTTATAATAGGCTAAAAGATTTAAATTACTCTTCGCATTTTGATAAAATTACTATTTTAAAAGAAGAAAAAAAAGAATAATTAAAATTCAAGGTTTTCGTGAAAAAAATCAAGATTTCCCAGTTTTCAAGGTCACTAGACAACCTGTTACATGGAGCAGTTTTTTCCGAGCTCGCAAACATTTTTCACGATCAATGAAATTAAAAAATTAAGAACACTGTTTGTAAAAAGTTTAAAAATCCTGAAGAAGCTTCAAAATTTGATTTCGAAATCTTGAAACATCTACATTTTACACGTTGTTTTACATTTATTAAAAGTTTTAATAATTTTTGAAATTTTTCCGGAACTTTAAAACATCATTTTAAATTATTTGAATCCTTCCTAAATTTGTTTTTAAATCCTGCGAGATAAAAAATATTTCCTTACAATTTTCCGAGTTCATTTTTGGCAATTTTGGAAATATTTTTAAATATTCTCTTTAAATTAATTTTGGAAAATAAAAAGTTATTTACAATTTTCTTAGGAATCTTAACCCTTAGCTTGCACACCTCAAAATAATTACATAGCTTGCACATGGGGTATTCCGGACCCCAGCGTGAAAAAACGTTTATATCTTTTTTGTTTTTAAACATTTTCATGCGAACATTTTTGTGTAGGTTCCTTGAAATCTTTTCTAAGCATTCTTACAGTTTTACAATGTTAAATCATTGTTTAAATATTAAAAAAAAACAATGCAATGCTAGCGGGAAACTTTGAAAAATCTTTGTTCAAAAATGCCCTGGGGTATTTTGGACCCCGTGTGCAAGCTAAGGGTTAAGAAAATATTTTTTATTCTTTTAAAGCCTTTCATAATATCTTAAAAAGCTTATACATTTTTTGTTCGAAATATGAAAAAATCTATACATAATTTGTTTTAAATGAGGCCGTGGACTATTTGCACCGAAATTACGGTACGTATAATTGGATTTTGTCAGTATACTTAGACACTTCGTTTAAATTATTTGAAATAATTTCAAAGTTTAAATTAATTTTTAATCTTTTCAGACCTTCTAAATATCTCTTCAATTTACGAGAATTTTTTTCTATGAATTATAGGTGTTCAATATTTATTATACATCAAAATTCAACAGATTTACTTGTAAATTCAATTTTTCAAATAGAACAATTTAAATTGTAACGTTTAAAGTTGAGTTTTTTCTTTAGCTTTAAATATTTGGTTTATAATTACTGATTTTACATGAACAATACAATATTTCTAAATATTAAGCGATTGATATTTTTCTAAAAGAAAATTCAAATCTTAAACTAAAACTATATTTTAAATTTAATGAAAGCCTTTAAGTTGTCAATATATTATTTTGGAGTTATTTTAAAATTAAAAAAAGTTTATACATTTTCAATCTTGCGTTTAAATTTGATAAATTACTACGAGTTTCAAATTAAAACAGTTTAATTTTTAACGTTAATTCACTTGTTAAGCCTTAATATTAAATATCATAATAATTTTTAGTCGTATTTGATCAACAAAAAAGTTTTTTAAGCCAAAATGGTCGATTTCAAACGCTTCTAATTTTTAAATCTTAAAATTCCTTAAATGAAAAATGCACGCTTAAAAATTAAAAACTTAAAATGGAAGATTTTTAAAGTGAAAGATTTTCGAATCACGCTTTCAAAATCAATTCAATTAAAAAGATGAAAATTCAAATTAATTTAATTTTTAAACACGGTTGAAATAAAAGATATACAGTTTTTTTTTAATTTGTAAAATTTAAGCCTGTTGGAAGGGGGGGGGGGGGCTGGTCAAACCATTTTTTACTTAAGATTTATCAAGTTTACAATATTGCCTAGTAATGTTAGTATTAATTTTAAATGTAAAAATTATAAATTCACAAAATAATAATAAATGAATAAATAAATAAGGGGATAATTGACAAATGACGTAAAGTATTATTGTGAAAATAACAGTAACTAATAAATGAAATTTTAAGGTTTAAGGTTTTAAGTTTGAAAGTTCATTCTTCTGAGTAGAAAATTCAAGATAAAAAAAATTACTTTTTAGCTTGGAAATTCAAAGATTTGATTGAAATTTTTTATTTTTTTTTAAGAACTTACCTATTTTGTTCGAAATTTTTCTTTTTGGTTAAAAAAATCACGTCTTTTTGCAGAAATTTTATGATATGGTTAAAATTGCATCTGCTTGATTACAAATTAATCTCGTTCGGTTTTAAATAAATTTTGTTGTTGAAAATTTACATTGTCGGGTTGAAAATTCAACTGTTTTACAGAAAATTTGTATTTTTGCCTCGAAAATTCAACAATTCGATACGAACATCAACAACCTGGTAGAAAATTCAACTATTCAGTCGCAAGTTTAATACACTTAAAAATTCATTTTTTTAATTTGATAATTCATTATTTCAGTAAAAAAAGTCATTTCATTGGTTCGAAAATAGTTTTTGTAGCTGAAAATTTAACTTTTCGAATTTTCTTTGATTATTTTAAAATCGAACTATATGGTTGAAAATCGATGTAATTTGCAAAATTTATTTGTTTTCCTTCGTTAAATTCAACCATTATTTATCCATAATAAAAATATTTGATCTTATTATTTAATATTTAATTTTATTTAATATTTTAATCTTTTCAGATTGAAATCTCAACTCCTTGGTTGAAAATCCAACTACTTCATAAAAATTCTTTTGTTGCAGGCTAGAAATTGTAATTCAAATTCTATTTTTGGTGAAAAAATAAATTTAAAAAGTAATTAAATTAATTATTTAGCTAAATTCATCTATTTGGTTAAAATTCCATTGTTTAGTTGAAAATAAACTTTTTAGTTACAAATTCACATTTTCGAGTGTATAGTCAACTATTTTCTGGAAAAATCGTCTTTTTGAATTGAAAATTACACAAGTGGATAGAAAATGCAACTATTTCGTTAAAAATTCAAACTTACTTGTAGAAAATTAGTTTTTAATTAAAATTCAACTATTTCATTTTTTTCTTGAAAATGTCTCTTTTTCACTTCAAAATTTAGCTATTTTGTTGGAGATTTATGTGATTTGATTAAAAATGGAACTGCTTTTATGTATTTTTTTTTAGTTGCAGATTAATAATTTTACATGAAAATTCATATTTTTGGTTAAAAAGTCGTCTTTTTGGTTTAAAAATTCTCCTCTTTTTGTCGAAATTTCATCTTCTTTGGTTAAAAATGCATCTGTTTGCTTAAAAATTAATCTCGTTCGGTTGTCAATAAACTTTTTGGTTGAAAATTTAAATTTTTGGGTTGAAAATTTGTATTTTTGGCTCGAACATTCAAGAGTTCGATACAAACATCAACAACTTGATAGAGAATTTAACTATTTGGTCGAAAGTTGAACACATTTAAAAATTCACTTTATTAGTTGATAATTCATCATTTTAGTACAAAAAAATAATTTCATTGGTTCAAAAATCCTTTTTTTAGATGAAAATTTAACTTTTCCGCTTTGGGTTGATTAGTTGAATATATTACTATTTGGTTGAAAATTGATGCAATTTGTTGGTAAAATTCAACTATTTTTCTTCGTTAAATTCAACCTTTATTTATCTAAAATAAAAATATTTGTTGGTTGACAGATCAACTATTACCTTTTTTGAAATGTCATTTTTTTAGATTAAAAAATCTACTCCTTGGTTAAAAATTAAAATACTTTCTTAAAAATTAATTCTTTTGCTGCAGACTAAAAATTGTAATTGAAAATTTATATTTTTTGTTAAAAAATTAATTTGAAAAGTAATTAAATTAATTATTTAGCTAAATTCATCTCTTTAATTAAAATTGCATTTTTTAGTTGAAAAAGAACTGTTTTCTGGAAAAATCGTCTTTGTTTATTGAAAATTCCACAATTTGGTAGAAAATGCAACTATTTCGTTAAAAATTCAACCTTATTTGTAGAAAATTAGTTTTTACATTAATTAAAATTCAACTATTTCATTTTTTTGTTGAAAATGTATCTTTTTTACTTGAAAATTTAGCTAATATATTGGAAATTGATGTGATTTGATTAAAAATGGAACTACTTTCATGCATTTTTTTTTTTCGTTGCGGATTCATAATTTTACATGAAAATTCATATTTTTGGTTGAAAAGTCGTCTTTTTGGTTTAGAAATTTTACGATTTTGTATAAAAGAAAATATTGAAGAAAATATCCAAGAAAATTAATTAAAATTTTTTTATATAAAAATTAAACAATTCTCCCATGGGTAAAAAATTACTATTTTTCAGTTAAAAAATTCAACTATTCAGTTAAAAATTTATTTATTTCGTAAAAAATTCTCCTGGGTTGAAAATTCATCTCTTTGGATGAAAATAACTATTTGGTTGAAAATGAATTTTTTGGTAGAAACCCTGTCTTTTTGGCTAGAAATTTCAAGATTTTGGGGGCGAAATTCTTATTCTTTAGTGACTGAAAAAATGCCTTGGTAGCGAATTAAACTATTTGGTCAAGAGATGAATCTCCATGTGAAAAATTAAATTGTTTAGTTGAAAATTATTTTTTCCGTTGAAAATTTAAATAATCCATTTTTGGTTAAAAATTTAAGTATTTGGTAGGAAATTTATGAAATTTGTTGTAAAGTTGGTCTTTTTTCTTAGAAAAATAATTTTTATGAGTGAAAATTTAACTATTTGGTAAAAAATTGTATGCATGTATTAAAATTTTTTTTTTCATTACAGATTCATAATTTTAGTTTGAAAATTCCACAATTTGGTAAGAAATTCACTTATTTGTAGAAAATACAACATTTTTGTAGAAAATTAGTTATTCTTTTAATTACAATTAATTTTTTTTAATCATATTAAACTATTGCATTCTAGTATCTATCTTTTCTAGTAGCTATATGGTTCAAACTTTATGTATTTTGTTGAAAATGTAACTAATTGGTTAAAAATGCATGTATTTTAAAGAGAATTCGTATTTTTTGGTAGAAATTTAATCTTCAGGGCTCAAAATTAATCTTTTTAGTTTAAAATTCAACTATATAGTGAAAAAATAACCTTTTTATCGAAAGCTTGTCTTTCTGGCTTCAAATTTAAGAGTTTCGATTTTTTTTTCTTTTGATTGACTGAAAAATATTTTTGGGTAGAAAGTTCAACCTTTATTAAAAATTCGTCTTTTTGATTTGAAAATGAATCTCTTGGTTGAAATTTAATACTTCCTCGTTCAAAATGCAACTGTTTGGTAAAAAAATTAATCAGTTTTGGTTAATAATTCAAATATTTTGTCGAAAATTAGTGTCTTTTGATTCAATTCAACTGTTATTATTTCAAAACGAAACTTTCTTCTTCGGAAAAATATCGTCTATTACATTTTCTATTGAGAATTCGGCTGTTAAAATATAAATAAAGCTTTAAATTTTATAATTTTTATTTCAACTCACTTTCTGTGTCACGCTGCTTTTCGAAATCCAACTGATTGTGGATACGATTACACTGATTTTCGAATTCCATTCTCTTCTTTGCTCTTTCTTGCTGCGATCTAAAACAAAAAGGGATTAGTCAATAATTTTCGTAAATTTATCATCTGTATTTGTGATTCCTAGGAATTTTATTTACCTCAACTCTCTCTCTTCGTATTGTCGGATATCTGAAACCCCGATCGATTCACAGAAGCTGGCAAATACATCATCCTCGACGTTGTTCATCTTCTCTTTGATGTCTTCAATCTTCTTATCTCTTTCTTCCATTGTTTTTTCGATCGCTGCAATTTTTGGCTGAATCCAAATAATATTAAATATTTTAATTCCCTTGACTTACAAAAAAAGGAAATTGTGATTCATTGAATTCTTACCCCAAACTTGTTCAATTCCTTCTCGAGCACACTCAATTCAGCATCTAATTCCGCAATTTGCTTTTTCTGAAAAAGACAAATTTTGGATTCGACAGGATGTCTACTAATTTTTTCCACCAACTTTTCGAAAATTTCCTTACTAAAAACACGAATAAAACGCATTGAAACTTAGATTTTCCTGCGTGTAATTTTATGTACTGTAATAACTTTTTATATTTAAACAAAATAATAATATTGTAATTTGTGTTGTCGAATATAAATGAACATATTTAGATTACAATAGCTAATTTCTTAATTATCTGCGTACATACGATTAACAAGACAGTTGTTATTTCTTATAAACGTATACTCGTTTAACTAGTTTTATTATTCTAATTGATAAATAATTCTTATACATAATATTTAATATATTTAGTATTAGAAATTAATTAATGGTTAATTAATTATTGAAGAGTAATTACAAAAAACGTTTTGTAATCTTTTATTGTGACAGTTTGATTATAATTACATGTGCTTACAAATAGTTACTTTGAAATTCCGTAAATATTAAAATAAATACTTTGTGTCATAGTTCTCTGTAATAAGTCTTCAATAATTAATCTCTAATAACAAAGAAATTCAAAACTATAAAACGCTTCTAAATTTTCTTACAGAATTTTCAAACATCGTCATTGTGTTTATAATTTTTCGAAATCTTTTCAAATTTTAAATTATTTTTACTAAAAGAGACGAATTTTTTTTACGAAATAGTATAATTTTTTAACCCGAAAATATAAATTTTCAACAGATAGGTTAAATTTTCAACGAATTAGATGAATTTTCTACCAAGAAGGTTAATTTTGTACAAAAATGAGGAATTTCATACGAAAGTTAAATTCATAAAAATAGATGAATTTGCAACGAAATATATATTTGAATATTTAAGCATGCAGTTGAACTTTCAATAAAAAAATATCAATTTTCTACCAAGTAATTGACTTTTTTATCGAAAAGATGCATTTTCAACCAAGACAATTAATTTTCTAAGAAGAAAGACGAATTGAAAAAAAAAATTTCAACTAAAAACTTTCTACGAAAAGCAGAGTTTTCAATTATCTTTTAAACTGACTCGAATTATTTATCGACATTCTTAGAAATATTTTGAAATTTTCATTAAGAATTACTTTTTCAAAGCGAAAAATCATTTAGTAATTTTCCAGGAATCTTGAGAAACATGTTTTCCTTTCTTGAAACCTTTCAAATTCTTAAAACATAAATTTTGTTTAAAATAAAAAAATATATGTTTAAATTACTTTTAAATCTTTTAAAAACTTCTAGATATCTTTTTAAATTATAGGAATTTTTACAGATTTAAAATAATAAATTCTACATAATTAATTAGAAACATTGACTAAAAATCTTCTGGATTGTTCTTTGACAATTTAGGAAATCTTTCGAAATGTTTGTAAAAGTTCTCTTCAGACTATTAAAAAAAAAAACATTAAAAATTTTCTCAGAAATCTTAAATAATTTTTTTTTATCCTCTTGGAACCTGGGACAAATTTTCAACAAAAAATTGAATTTTCAACAAAATAGTTGGATTTCTAAACAAATAATCGAATTTTTAAATAAAAAATATTAAACTTCAACAAAAAACTGTTGTATTTTTAATCAAATAGTACAATTTTCAAGCTAAAAAGTCAAAATCGTTCGAAAAACGTTGATTTTTAAACCCAAAAAGATATATATTCAACCAAAAATGTAATAGACTTTCAGTTGAAAAATTATAATTTAAAAAAAAAACAAGTCTAAATAAATAAAGTCTAATAAAAAAAGAATTTGAAAAAATTACTGTTGAATTCAAACGAAAAAGACTCCTTTTCGACTAAATACTTAAATCCTAAAACAAAACAATTTTCAAACAATTGCATTTGTAACAAAAAAAGTGAAATTTCTACCAAGAGAAGAGTTTTCAATCATCTTTTAAACTGACTCGAATTATTCAACAAAAATTTAAATAAATAAAAAATGCCTTCAAAGTTCCCAGATTTTCTTCGACATTCTTAGAAATATTTTGAAATTTTATTTAAGAATTACTTTTTCAAAGCAAAACATCATTTAATAATTTTTCAGGAATCTTGAGAAACAAATTACAAATTTAAAAAAATACTATATAATTATTTAGAAACATTGATTAAAAATATTCTGGATTGTTCTTTGACAATTTTGGAAATCTTTTGAAATGCTTGTAAAAATTCTCTTTATACTATTACAAAAATCATTAAAAATTTTCCCAGAAATCTTAATCAAATTTTTTATTATCTTGAAACCTTGGACAAATTTTCAACTAAACAGTTGAATTTTTAACAAAATAGTTGGAATTCAAACCAAATAATCGGATTTTTAAACAAAAAAGATTAAACTTCAACCAACAACTGTTGTATTTTTAAGCAAATAGTCCAATTTTCAAGCTAAAAATTCAAAATTGTTCGAAAACCGTTGATTCTTAAACCCAAAAAGATATATTTTTAACAAAAAAGTTAATTTTGAATAAAACCAGATGAATTTTCAACCAAAACAAAATTTATTTGTAATCGAACTGCTGCATTTACAACTAAATAGTTGAACTTTAAAGCAAAGAAGAGCGATTTTCAACAAAATAGTCGGACTTCTAAACAAAAAGTTGAATTTTCAACCTAAAAATATGAATTTTTCACCGAATGGTCGAATTTTTCTTTCAAAACATTAAAATTTACCCAATGAAATTTTCAACGCAATAGTTTAATTTTTAACCAAACAGTTCAATTTTCAATAAAATAATGAATTTTTCAATAAAATAGTTGAATTTTCAACCTACAAACATGAATTCTCAACAATAAAATTTAAATGAAAAAAAAAAACAATTTTTAACAACCAAAGATGTTTCAGCCAAGAAGAAAAAATTGATCCAAATTGTTAAACATTCAAGCCAAAAGACTAACTTTTTGTAAAACAGTCGAACTTTCAACATGAAAATATAAATTGTCAATAAAAAAAGTTAAGTTTAAAATAAAGAGATGAATTTTAGTATCAAGAAATGCAATTTTTATCAAATAAAGATTGTTTAGCTAGAAAAGAAAAAAATTTCACACAAATTGTTGAACATTCAAGCCAAAAAACTAATTTTTTGTATTGTTAGGTGAAAAAGATGTGATTTCTACTAAAATAGATAAATTTGTAAAGACACATTTTTCAAACAAAAAATAGTCGAATTTTCATTAATTTTAATGAAATTGTTGAATCTTCAAAAAAATAATAAAATTTGCAAATAAAAATATAATCGAGACGAAGAAGAAACTGAAAAATCTTAATCTTGTAATCTTTTTAACATCGAATATTTTGTAAATGTAATAAACAAGTTTCAAATTAATATTAAAAATTTTTAATTGATTAAACTTGATAGTTATTCTCTAACTTTCGCTGACTAATAAAATTGCCTGGCATCCGCTATCACAAAATTTATTTGCATTGAGTGATTTTCATAGGACAAAAAAATCGATATTCCGATATTTATTTAATTTAAACATAATTTTAAAGAACCTTAAAGATACTTGTTTTATGAATTATATTGTAAATAAAAACAAAAGTAAATCTCAATTTACCAATATAAAGGTTTTAAAAGCAGATGTAATTATTATTTCGACATACAAAATATTTTTAACTGCTTGAATTAAATATTTGTTATTAGATTCCTTAAATTGAAATTCTAATTTAGAGCCTGCTTCTTCATGTCACTTTTTATTCTTTTTTTTTACTTATTGTAATAAATATACATATAAAAAAAGGTTTTATGTACTGAAATACTTTCGAAAAAAAATGTAATTAAATAATTCCAACTTTTCCATTTTTATCGCATAACAGTATTATTTAAATATTATTTAAATTTTATTTAAAAGTAAAAAAAAAGATACTTACGGTGCTGAGCAAGTCGCTTTTATTGTATTTTAAACGTGTCTCCAATCCTCGGATTTGGGACTCAATTGTGCTCAATTCGGATTCCTTCCGAGATTTTTTCAACATCTCTCGCAATTCCTCTGTTAATTTTTCCTAAAGAAAAATGTTATAATATCACTAAAGCTTTTCGAGTTACTCATTAAAGAAAATACATCAGTCCGTTTTTGACAAAAATAGTTACCTTTTGAGATTTCAGTTGCGACATTTGTTTTTCGTCCCACCTTTTGGCCTTCTTGGCCAAATCCAAACTACCACCGGAAATAATTCCAGCCTTCTGATAAAACGTTCCATCGAGGGCGACACACTGAAAAAATAAATAATATTTTTTTTTTTTTTAAAAAAAGAAACAAAAAAAATAGATAACATTTTTTGTAACTTACATCATATCTCGCTTTTTTTTCCATTTCGTAGGCGACTTTGTTGGCATCTTCTGGTGTTTCACAAACGAGAGCGTTGTTCGTCGCAAAAAGAACAGCCCTGTCGATATCTTTTGGTGAGAAACGAAGCACGTCGTAAAGCAATTTCACATTCTTTGGCTCCTGGATATTTCTGCAAGGAAAATAATAAAAAAATAAAAACCTTTTCATACATTTTCCCATTTATTTTTTATTAAATCTCCTTAAATTATGTTATCAAATACGTTAGGCAATGAACATTTTTTATTCGATATTGTTTTTCAGGGACGCGACTCGTCCATTCTAAAAAACTCCCTTTAACACAACACAGCAACAAATGTAAAAATAAATGAATTTTCACATAAAATGATCAATCTTCAACTGGAATAGTGAAATTTTAAATCAAACAGATGAATTTTAAACTAACATTATGAATATTTAACTGAAATACTTTAATTTTTAACGAAAAAGATGAATTTTTATGCAATTAGACTAATTTTCAAACAAAAAGAATAATTTTTTCCAAAAAATACATCAATTTCAACGAAATAGTTGAATTTTGAACTTGAAAAACAAAATTCAACAGAAAATGGAATAGTTACGTTCTTAGTAAAAAAAAAAATTTTCATTTTAACTGGTGAATTTCCAACTAAAGTGATGAATTCTCAACTGGAATAGTTGAATTAAAAAAAATAGGGTTTTCAACTAAAACAATAAATCATCATCTGAAATTGTTTAATTTAAAAAAATATCATACTGAAAATTACAAATTTAAAAATAAATCTTAAAGAATTAAGTTATAAGTTTAGAAAATCAATGTTCAACCAAGAAACAATTTTGGAATATAAAAAACCATATTTCAAACAAAAATTTAAAATTAAAATTATGGATCTTCCATAAAACAATTAAATTTCAACAAAAAAGTTAATTTTTCAATCAAGTTAATTAATTAATAAATAGATTTGATAAGAATCAATTCAATCCTTTTTTCAACCGTGAATGTAAATAAGAGTAATAATTTTTTGTAGTTCTTACAGTCTTTATTAAATTAAAAGAATAAAAACGAAATTATTGAAATGTTCGTTTATTAATATTCTGACGTTTCGGTTATTATTTTGTGCCTTTTTCCAAAAACCTAAAAAAATAGTATATAAATGACGATCGTTTCTTACATGTAATTACAACAACAAAAATGTTTAAACAAATTTTTTTGTAATTACATGTAAGAAACGATCGTTATTTATATATTATTTATTCTCTGAAAAAGGCACGCAATGATGGCCGAAACGTCAGAATATTAATAAACGAACGTCTCAGTAATTTCGTTTTTATTCTTTAAATTTAATGAAGACCCAAGATCTACAAAAAAAAAGGTTCTTCAGGATGACCGTTTTAATCGAAGAAAAAAATTCCCAATCATTTCCCGGTTTATTCCGATTCGCAAACATTTTTTACGGCCAATGAAATTTAAAAAATCAATCTATATTCTAAACATTTTTCCATAAAAATTAAAGCATTTATTCCAAACTTTAATTCCAAACAAATTAAAGCATTCAAAGTGGACCACTTGAATTCCAAACTTTTTTTCTTTAAAAGCTGTAACATTTTATTTCAAAATCTTGAGAAATCTAGAATATCAGAGTGATTTTAAGAGATATTTCGAAGCTTTAAAAAGATTCGAATTAAATTTGGAATTTCAAATGATTTTAAATACAGCCGAATTTAAAATAAAATGTCGATTTTTGCAGATTTCAAACAAAAAATTTAGAATTTTTCAAACGAATTTTGAGACTTCAAAAGAATAAAAAAATTTCTTAAGATTCTTAGGAAAATTGAAAATGATTTTTCACTTTGCAAAATTATTGTAACAGAAGGTTTAACAAGATTTTAAGAGATTTCAAAAATTATCAAAGAACATGGAAGATTTTAAGGATTTTAAAAAAATGTGCAGGATTTTCAAAAATTGTAGGAAAATTTCGATTAATTTTAAAATATATTTAGAAGTTCTGAAAAAAATGTTAACACACTTCGTTTAAATACTTGAAATCTAAAGATTCAAAGCTTTCTATGTAAATCAATTCAGTTTCAAACTGGTTTCTTTTAAATATTTGTGAAATATTACTAAATATTAAATACTTATTCTTTTTCTACAGTGAGAAATTTCAAATTAAATGGGATGAAACTTAAATAATTTAGACTCACAATATTTTTAATTTAATAAAAACCTTTCAATATGACTATATTATTATGGACTTATTTTTTATTTGAAAATAGTAAAACGCAAGTTTACATTTTTAATGGCTAAAAAAATTAATAGAAATAATATGTTGATAAATTTATTTATTAAATTTATTATAAAAAATAATATAAAGGAAGACCTGAAACTCTGAATTAAAAATATATTATTGATAAATCATGAAAATTTTTATTTAAAAATAAAATTATCGGAATAAATTATATATTAATTTAAATTCTTAATACGAGATTCGGATTGAAGCAGTTACAATCTGGAAATTCTCACATTTTGAGCGGATCTAGAATTGCTTGGTCAAATTAATTATTGTTCAGATTTCTATATTTAGAGTACATTTCCATTTTAAAAATAATTTATGTATTTATATTTACAGTTGATAAAATAAAACTGTTTTTAATCAAAAAGTTTCAACTTCAAATCACAATTTGAAAAAATATTTAAAAACGGTTGACATCAAAGTTGGATAACATTTTTATTCTAAAAATGTTGTAAAATTCCTGGTCAAAAAATAAATTCACTGTCATATCCCGGTTTTTCAGCTTACCCGGACCAGCGGCCACCCTGTTTTTACTCACACAAGTGAATTTATATTTAACATAAGAGATAAATTTTCAACCGAAAAGAAGTATTTTTAAACAATGAGAATAACTTTCAAAGAAAAATTAATATACTATTAAAAAAATTGATATTCCACAAAAAATAGTTTTTTTTTTTAAAGTACGTAAATTTTCAACAAAATAAATGCATTTTCAATTAAAAAATACAAATTTAAATTCCAATGGTTAAAGTTTGAAATAAAAAAGGTCAATTTTCAACTCAACGTAGAAATTTTACATTTTCAGTTGAAAAAATTGACTTTGAACCAAACTCATAAACTTTCAACTAAAATATTGAATTTTTAACTGGAATATTTGAATTTTATACCTATCAAAAAGATGAATTTTAAACCAATAAGATTCATTTTCTAAAAAAATAAGACTTTTCCACAAATTACATGAATTTAAAAAAATCGTTTAATTTCTAAATAAATAATATCAATTTTCAACCAAATAGTTGAATTTTCATCCAAAACACATAAAATTTCAACCAAAAATAGAATAGTTGAATTGTTCGTAAAAAATCTAATTATTAACCAAAAAAATCGGATTTTCAGAAAAATAGTAGTATTTTGTTGAAAATTCGTATTTTTTGGCAGAAGATTAATCTTTTTGATGAAAATTTAAATATTTGAATAAAAATGTATGTAGTTTGTCAAAAATTCGTCTTTTCTAGCAGCTATTTCGTTCAAACTGTATGTATTTTTTGAAAATATATGTATTTTGTTGAAAATTCGTATTTTCTGACAAAAAATTATTCTTTTTGGTTTAAAATTTAACTATTTGGTTAAAATCTTTATGTTTTGCCCAAAAATTCGTCTTTTCTTGCAGAAAATTTAATTTCTTGTTTGAAAATTCCACCATTTCGATAAAAACTTTTGTATTTTGTTGAAATTGTTTAAAATTTCAACTGTTTAGTAGAAAGCTCACCTTTTTTATTAAGCATGTAACTGTTTGTTAAAAAAAATTGATCTGTTTTAAGTTAAGAATTCAACTTTTTTTTTAATTCGTGTCTTTAGATTCAATGCAACTATTTTTTATATGAAATATTGAAAGTAAACTAACCGCAGACGTTCTTTCAGAGGCTTGGCTTGTATATAATCCAAAGGCAAAAAGGTTTCTGGCTCGAGAAACTGCTCCTTCAAATGCTGAATGCATTGCCTAGCTGTCTTTTCTGTATCAACAACGATGGCTTCCATATATTTCCCAAGAACTTTTGTAACAGCGACATTGTATCGTTTATGTATCGGCTCGCACATATTATACATTCGATCATACTGAAAACAAATACAAGAAATATTTAAAAAAATAAAATATAATATTATTTTTATATATTATATTATTATATTATATATAAATTATTATTGTTTAACATAAAAATATAGAATATTAATAAACATTACCAAATTCTTAATATCAGGGTGGCAGTTTTAATCTAGGAAAAAATTTGCCGGTTCGCAGAAATTTTTCACGCTTATTTAAAGTAAAAAATTCAAACTCTGGAGGGTAGCAACTTTTTAATTTTCAGTCTTAAAAAATAAACTGCAAATTAAAACATCCGAATTAAACCTCTTCTGAATTTTATACTTTAAAAACTAAATATTTAAAATATTTAAATTAAAACGCTTAATAATTTACAAATATAAAATGAAAACTTTAAACACTTTCCAATTGAACAATTTAAAATTGAATGCCATTAAACTGCAAAACATTACTTTTATGAATTGAATAGTTTAAAGACTTAAAAAATTATAAGTCTACGCTAAAATTTGCAATGCTCTCTTAATTGAATAATGAATCAACACTTTTTATATTAAATGTTAAATTATTTTAATTTTAAGTCCTAAAACAATAATAATTGCGCAATTGCCCTTTAAACATCAAAAATTTTCAAATCTTTTTAAATTTCCTGAGGTATTTTAAGAAAAGTTTGGTTTTATCTTGAAATCTTTCAAAATCTTTAAAAAGCTTCAAATATTATTTTCTTGAAAATAATTGTTCAGAAGAAAGCATCATTTTCAATTTTCCTAAGAATTTTAACCAAATATTTTTTTTACCTTTCAAACTGTTCAAAAAACTTTTAAACTTTTTGTTCAATATCTTCAAAAACCTACAGTTTTTGTTAAAAATTTTGCAATCTTTTCAAGTTTTAAATTATAATACCTTCAATATTTTCAAAACTTTTAAATGTCTCTTAAACTAATTAATTCTTCGAAATCATGTGAAGTTTGCATGTAAAATAAATACATGGAAAAGTAGAATCATTATTTATAAATTTCCCTGGAATGTTAAGAGACATTTTTTATTATATTAAAATATTGTTAAAATCCTTGAAAGGTTTTCAAGTTTTAATTCAAAATCTTCCAAAATCTATATTTTGTTTTTAATTTTTTGAAATATCTTATTGTTTTAAATTAAGTTTGAATCCTTGCAAAAATTCTAAATATCTTTTAAACTTACTCATTTTTTGGAAATTAACAATTGTCCGATTGTTATTTACAAATCAAATTTGTTCAAAAATCTTTTTAAATTACCCTATTATCTTCAGAAAATTGTTGCAGTTTCTTAAAAACTTAAAATCCTTAAAAAAAACTTCAAAATTTCATTTCAAACTATTTATTTATGAAGTCGAAAGTGGGTTTTCAATTTCTTGGAATCTTTTTAGAGCTGAAATTATTTTCAAATTTTCAACGAAACTTCCAAATATCTTTAAAAATTCTTACAAAATTAAATTGCCCTAAAATCTGGGAGATTCGATTTTGGCGATTGTCGAAATATTTTGATATTTTTTCAAAAATTCCCTTGAAATTAATTTTTCAGAATAAAAAACAATTTGCAATTTTCCTAGGAATCTTAACAAAAAATTTTATTCTTTCGAAATCTTTTTAAATGCGTAAAAAGCTTCTAAATTTTTTGTTCAACATCTTCAAAAATCTACATTACGAAAAAAACTTGAAACGTTTCAAATCTTCTAAATATCCCTTAAACTCTGTCAATTTTTTTAAGCTTAATAATGGTTCGATTGTTATTTATCCATCAAAATTCAACAGCTCCTCTTTCGAAGTACTAATGTTGTAAATAGAACAATTAATAGTTTAACGTTTAAACTTTAAATTTAGCTCTCAGGAAATTTCAACAGTTCCTCAATTAACATTTTTTTAATTGAAAGGGTTAAAAATTGAATATTTTAAACTGAAACAACATCTGAATAGGATTTTCAAATTGATAAAAGTATTTAATTACGATTCTATTAATTTGAAATTAGTTAAAACTTTTAAATAGTTTATAAAATTTCATTTGGACGCCCATACGTGTTTATTTTAACAGTTTAATTTTTAAAAATAAATTCGGTAAAGATTTTAGACGTACGTATTGTAAACTGAATAGTTTCATAATTTAAAATGTTAACAATTAAAATTCCCAGTTTCACGGTCCAGCGCACAGTGGGGAATAAGTACATTTTTTGGTTCAAAATACGATTCCGGCTGAACGTGTGGACCAATTTGGATGTTTTTTTAAAAATCTGATAAAATTTCAAAGAAAGTTGTCGAGTCTGATTTTTAATTTAATTTTTCTATTTTTTTATAAATAAATAAAACAAAAATGGCAATTTTTTCTATTTGAAATTTCCGGTGCTCTTCAATAACAGGAAAATTGTTTTAATCGCCAAAGTTTCATGGATTTAAATTATATAAAGATATTCCATCATTATATAATAAACAAAAAACATTTTTATAAACTAATTATTTGTTGAACATGTGTTTTCTATAATTTACAATAATTTAACGTTTTTTAAGTTATATTGCGAGAAATTTGAATAGAAACAATATTTTAATGAAAGAAATTTCTCTTAAGGCTATTCTTGTTAATATTATAAACAAATTTATTAAACAAATGCATTATTCAGGCATTTTTCGTTAGAAAAATTCATTTTTTTCGATGAAAATTTTTTTTAAATTAGGAACTTCATGATAATTTCAGAAAAATTCATAATTTGTTATAAATTTTATGATTTTTAAAACAAATTTAATAAACAAATGCTTCAGTTGGTCATTTGTCGACGGAAAAACTTGTTTTTTCAATGTCAGTCCTTTTAATTGGGAACATTACGATAATTTCAGTAACATTCATAATTAGATGATTAATTTTATGTTTTTTCAAAACAAATTTAATTAAAACATGCATTATTCGAGCATTGTCGACATAAAAATTCGTTTTCTTTTTTTCGAAGACAGTCCTTTTAATTTCAGAAAAAAAGTTCTTTTTTTCATTCAGTACTTACAGTTGGCCAACACAAGAGGGTTTGAATACAAGTAATGATTAAACAATATATTTAATAATTGTTATAAATAAATTCTGTAACATTTTTTTCTGAAATTAAAAGGACTGACTTTGAAAAAAAAACGAGTTTCTATGTCGACAAATGCCCGTATAATGCATTTTTTAATTAAATTTGTTTAACAAAAACATAAAATTAATCAACTAATTATAAATGTTATTGAAATAATCGTAAAATTCCCAATTTGAAGGACTGCCATAAAAAAACTACTTTTTCCGTCGACAAATGCCCACATAATGCATTTGTTTATTAAATTTGTTTAAAAAACCATAAACTTGATGCCTTAATTTTGAATATTGCCGAAATTAACATGAAGTTCTCAATTAAAAGGACTGACATCGAAAAAAAAAAACGAATTTTTCGTTAACAGATGCGCGAATAATGCATCTGTTTATTAAATTTATTTAAAAAAAAAAAAAAAATTATCAAATAGTGATGGATTTGCTAAAATTATCATGAAGTTCCCAATTAAAAGGACTGGCATTGAAGAAAAAAACACATTTTTCCGTTGATAAGTGCTCGAATAATACATTTGTTTATTAAATTTGTTTGATAAAATCATAAAATTCATCAACAAATTACGAATGTTCTGAATTTATCATGACGTTCCTAACTTTAAAAAATTGAAATCGAAAAAAACAAATTTTTCTGACGACAAATGCCTGAATAATGCATTTGTGGATTAAATTTGTTTTATAATATTAAAAATAATAGACTTAAGAGAAATTTTTTTCATTAAAATATTGTTTACATTCAAGTTTCTTGCAAAATAACTTTAAAAAATGTTAAATTATTGAAAATTATAGAAAACACATTTTTAACAAATAATTTGTTTATAAAATTTTTTGTTGCTTATTGTATCATGATGGAATATCTTTTTATAATGTAAATCTATGAAACGTCGGTGATTACAACAATTTTCCTATTATTGACGAGTACCGGAAATGTCAAATAGAAAAAATTGCCATTTTTTTCGCCATATGTATTTATCAAAAAATTGAAAAACTAAATTCAAAATTAGGCTCGACAACTTACTTTGAAATTTTATCAGCTTTTTACAGTCTCATCATTTATGATTGAGGAAGTATTAGAACTGTCCGAAATTTGACACCAGTTTTTCAACGGATCTCAATGTTTCGAGACCCCCTGAACCCGAAAATCAAGTTTTTACGATGGCGTCTGTTTGTCTGTCCGTAAACACGATAAATCTCGAAAAAGGAACGGATCAAATTCATCTTTGGCACACTTTTTTTAGGCTCTAAAAAAAAGGACGAGTTCGTTAACCAGCCATTTTTGATAAAAATTCAAAAAGTGAGCGCATTTTGAAAATTTTTGTGTCCACTTTTCTTCCGAATTTAAAAATTCTATGTACGGATATTTATAGTATTAAAAAGGAAAAACAATTTATCCGTATGACTTTTTTCTATAAAAAGAAAATTCTCCGAGTTAGAGCAATTTCAAAATTTTTTAAATCAACCGAAAATCAAAATTTTAAGCCAAAAAATGCATGGTATGAAAAAAAGTCGCAAAAAGAAAAACACTGCTTTTTGAAAGCCCTACAAGATTATCATAAAAAATGTTTGGATTTTCTTGAAAAATCGGAAATTCAAATTTTGATTCCACCAAAAATAATGAAAAATCAAAAATTCCATTTTGTGTTCAAACTATGTAGGATAAGAAAAAAGATGAATTAACAAAAATTGTTATCCCAAAAAAGATCTACAATTTCGTTAAGAATCAATTTTTTATAGGACGCGAACTTTTTGTTTTATTCGTGATATACATTGAAAATAAAAAAATAAAATAAAAATGTGTGGAAAAACGACGAAATAAAGTTTCATTCAAGCATTCCAAAAGCAAGGAATAAATATTTTTGTTTAAAACATCCAAATCGGTTCACAGGTTCAGCCAGAATCGTATTTTGAACCAAAAAATGTACTTTTGTCACTCTAAATAAATTAAGAAGAAAAAAAAATAAAACAAGCTACTAGAATAAAAAACAACTACTTACAACTCCAGGAAATAGTTTCTTGAAATTCTCCACAATTTCCGTTTTCTTCTTGGTCCTCGAAACCTCATGCTTATCAACCTTCGCGTCTCCAAGCTGTTCAGAAATGTTCTCAAGTTCTCGTTGCAAATTTTGAATCTTATCTTTTGAAGATCCAACATCGCATTGCAAATCTCCTCTCATTTTCTTCTGTTCCTCCAAAGCAGCTTCTGAAGCTTTAATGTGTTCTTCCAATTTCTCAACGCGCTTCATCGCTTCATCTCTCAATAGACTTTTTTGCTTGATTTTATTCTCTATCTCCGTTTTCTTCCTGCCTTCATTGTCGAGTCTGTCCTGGTCCGATTTCTGTTCTCGATTGATGGAATCGAGCATTTGAAGATACCTGGCTGATTGTTTTCCAGCTTCTTCTTTCAACCGATTATACTCGTTAACTTGTTCATCTTCAAGCTGAACGTCTCTTCCTTGCAGCAGAGACTGACCAGCAATGCTTGCCTCGTATTCAGCCCTAGCTTCTTCCACCTTGCGAAGTTCCTCCTGCAACTCACTGATGTCCTTCTTATGAGCTTCATCAGCAGTTCTGGCTTGAGTCAAAGATTTACGAGCAGATTCAACTTTTTTCTGCATATGGGCAACGCGTTCTTTTGCTTTAATAAAAGTTGGCCTCTTCTTCGTGATCTCTGCTTCCATTTCCCTGATGTCTTGTTCAATTTTTGCGAGTTCACGTCCCAGCTTGCCCACATCTTTCTTCTTCTCTTTCACAAACTCCTCAGACTTTTCTTTCTTCTTCTCAATCTTTTCCACCTCGTGTTGTTTCTTCTTCAGCAGGTCCTCCAGGTCTTCAATTTCTTTTTCATTGTGGAATAAACGGAAGAGTTGGAGCTCTAATTGTTTTTCGCCATACTCTTCCTTCAATCGCTGATACTTCTCGGCTTCTTCTTTTTCGAGTTTCGCTTCCTTCCGCTCGGCGGCGATTCCTTTCTTCTTTTGGTAGGAAAACTGAGTTTCTTCTTCGGCTCGCAACATTTCGATTCTTAGTCTTTCGTATTCGGCTTTCAGTGCCCCGGAATTACTGATCTCTTCAAATAAAG
This sequence comes from Belonocnema kinseyi, assembly GCF_010883055.1. Classification (NCBI taxonomy): domain Eukaryota; kingdom Metazoa; phylum Arthropoda; class Insecta; order Hymenoptera; family Cynipidae; genus Belonocnema; species Belonocnema kinseyi. The sequence goes on along the minus strand of NC_046666.1, from coordinate 34,116,932 downwards.
CTGTTCTCTCTTTAGGATTTTTCATGGCAATCGATTCTACAGCGCCTTGGAATACGAGAAAGTTTTTAGCCTTTACGTTTATACCGAGATGTTCTAATTCATTTAAATAGGCTTGACTGGTTACAACTCTTCCGTTTATGCGATTTTCGGAGGAAGAACCTTGTACTGACCGCATAAAACTCTTTTCTTTACCATCTTCTAGTAAAAATACTGCAGTCACTGACGCACTAAGAAAAGAAAATTTTAAATATCAGTCTACTGAAATTTATATCCTTTTTTGCAAATAAATTTTAATTGTTCTAATAAATTTCCAAATACGTTTTTGGCACAAAATGATTATAAAATATTGTAATTCAGGGTGCAGAATGACCATTTTAATCAAAGATAAAAATTCCTGGTCATTTCACGGTACGCAAATATTTTTTACGCTCAATTAAATTTAACAAATCGAACTATGAAGCTACAAAAATTTCCATTTGCAGTCATAAAAACTAAGCTGCAAATTAAAGCATTCAAATTTAATTTTCAACTTTTAAAACTTTCTAATTTTATTTAAAATTAAATGCATTTAAACTGCCAAATAACATTTGTTTAACTTTTATAAATTGTACAATTCAAATATTCAGATTCAGTTCCAAAAATATAATTCCACGTTAATATTTTTAATGCTCTAGACTGAAGAATCAATCAATGAATTTAATGATTTAAAAAATTGTATTATTTTGAGCAATTTTAAGCTAGACATATTAAAAATTGAACGATTAAATTTTTTATAAACTGAACACTTCTTAAATTAAAAGTTAAATTACTTTTATTTTTAATAGTTTTAAAATCTTTAACATTTTATTTCAAAACCTTGAAAAATACACATGTTGCTTTGTTTTTTCAAATCTCAGATTAAAAAAAAAATACTTAACATTTTTGTTTAATTCTGAAAAACTAAACAAATTTCCTTAAAATCTTCCTCTTTCATTTTAATCTTTCTAAATTTTTAAAAATATTCTCTTAAAATAAGATTTTCAAAATAAAAAATCACTTTCAACTGGTCTAGTAAATTTTTTTTATTATTCTGAAGCCTTTCAAAATTTACAAAAATTTCTAAATTTTATGTTTGAAATCTACCAAAATCTATATTTGGTTTTAAATTAGGTCGTGGACCATTTTCACCGTAATTTTGCTACGAATAATCCGATTTTGTCAGTAAACGTAGACATTTCGTTTAAATTATTTGAAATACTTTCAAATCGTAAATTATTTTTAATTTCTTTAAAACTTCTAAATATCTCGCCAATTATGATAAAATATTAAAAAATTATTCTTATTAATTTTTTCAATATTTCTCTTCGTCAATTTTTTTAAAGAAAAATAGGCATTCAATTGTTATGTACACATAAAAGTTCAACAATTTTCCTTACAAATGAATTTTTTTTTTAAATATAACAATTAAATTTTTAACATTCAAACTTTAGTTTCTTGTTTAGTATTGAATGTTTAAATTATAATTACTGGTTTTTGATTAACAGTCATATATTTCTAAATATTAAGTAATATTGTTCTTTTTCTTCATTAAATAATTTCAAATTTAATGGTTTAAAAATATAATATTTTAGACTGAAATAATATTTGAAATTTAATAAAAGCCTTTAATTATGAATATGTTATTTTAAAGTTATTTAAAAATTGAAAAGTTTATAAAATTCGAATGAGGCGCTTACATTTGTTTAACTAATAAAATATTTACCAATTAAAACATTTTATTTTTTAACGTTAAAATCTGGAAATTCTAAAATTGTGAACTGATTCCGAATCATCTTGTAAAATAATTCACTTTTGAAATCTTAAAATACAATTCGACTTTGAAAATAATTAATTTATATTCACAGTTGATCAACTAAAAATGTTTTTTTTTTATATCCAAAATCTTCTATTTTAAACGCATCTAAATCTTAAGTACTAAAGTCTTTCAAACTGCATTTAAAAAATTCTTTGAATCAAAATGTAAGCTTAAGAATTAAAAAAATAAAATGGAAAATTTGAAAAAGATAAAAATTTAACTAATTTAATTCATATATATTTAGTATTTAATTTTTTGGGATTATTTTTTACAAATGTTTTTTTATTGTGCTTTGATACTAATAAAATTAAAAAAGACGCAAGGAATAAAAAAGAGAAGGAAGGGGATTTGGTTGGTTTCCTTCTCATTATTCTTTCCTATTTCTTATTTTTGTCAAAAAAAAAAAAAAATAATAATTTTTTTCTTTTTTAAACAAATTTTTGACTTTTCAAATTACAATAGAAACATTTAATGGTGATCATCCAAACTTATTTTTTAGGTTCTTAGTTTTATTTTCAGTAATTATGCGAATTAATTTAACTAATTATTTAAAAAAAGATTGCAATGAAAGTTCGGCAGAATTTTTTTCTAACAATTTGTGAAATTCCCAGTCAAAAAATAAATTCACTGTCATTTCCAGTTTTCATAAAATTCCCGGTCATTTCCCAGTTTCACGGTCCAGCGGCCACCCTGAGGATGTCTACTGATCAAAAAGCTGTATTTGTTTATCGAATTTATTTGAAAAATAAAAAAATTGACATTTCGTCTTAAAAAATTGTACATATTATTTATTGTCGGCGAATTTTTGATAAATTTTGTTAAAGGAATAAGGTGTTTCGAGCAGGAAATAACTGATATGTGCATTTGTTTATAAAATAAACTATTACTCTGGGATTTTCAAAAATTAATGTATTTTCGATAGCCCTTTGATGTGATACTTTTTAAATTTACAAGAATTATTAATATTTCAAACAATTTTCCTAAAAAATATCTGAGTTTGACTATTTTACAGCGAGTAAGCTCAACTTTTTGCGGTAAGTTGTGAATTTGTTTATAAAATGGTTTGTAGAATGAAACATTATTATTCGTTATAAAGGCAACATAAGCGAAATATTTGTCCAATTTATTTTAAAAAATGGTTCTGTTGAAAAAAAAAACGAAATCTGTCAGTAAAAAATTGTCGAAAATTCGTCTTTATTAATTAATTTAATTGAAAAAGTTAACCATTCTTATTAAGTATTAAAATGCCACTCTCCTTAATGTTTATAACTAAAATTATTAACAAAGACCTTCAATTAAGAAAACAGGTTTTTTCGAAATTTAGTAAATCTTTTTACTTTCGCGAAATTTTCTCGTACTACAAGCCATCATTTATTCATGGAAAAATATATTGTTCAAAAGACTATGCATAAATAATGGCTCGTCGTACCTGAAAATGAAAAAAGTACAAATTTTTGTCCTATTTCAAAAATGTATATTAAAAAATTTGAAAAAAATCAATTCCGGTGATTAAATATTTATGTTTATAACAATTTTTATAAATAATAAATCAAAAGAGTTTATGAAGAATAAAAAATGTTATTTGTTAACGGTAGGTGTAAATTTCGCGACAGTTTTAAGGAGAATTATGACAATGGTTGACTTGGACGATTTTTCATTATCAAATGAAAACTCTAGAAGATTTCCTCTTCAAAATATAAATTTTTTGAGAAAAATTCACGGAGAGAAATCTTCATTCGACCAAAAGGTTACAAACGGTTTATTTTATTAAATAAGTGCAAGAGGCATAAAAGTTTTATTTTTGTTCAGCGATTCTAAAAATGATTTTATACATTTTTTTGGTAACAAATAATGAAATTGTTACAAAAATTATTTAAACAAAAACTGACCAGGGTTTCGGAAAAATAACTTATATATTCCTAAACTGGGAAAATTTTTCTATCTTTTAAATAAATTACTTTTTTTTACAAAAAAAGTTCTGAACTCCCCTGATTTTTTTGTCAACTTTTCACTCAGCAATATTTAATTCAATTTAACAAACATAATTGTTTAAACAATGTATGAATATTTCAAATAATTTTATTCATGAATATTGCTAGAAAGTTGCGTTTTCCTGAAATATTCTATGTTTTCTCCATTTTTCAATTAAAGCGAGGTGAAAGTTAATCAAATTGATCAAAAATAATTGTTGAAGCAAAATATTATTGTTTATAACTAACTTCTCCTATAGTAATGCTAGATAATTGCGACTTTCTAAAATTTTCTACTTTCTGACAACTTTTCACTTAAGAGTGGGATAATATTTAATTCAACTTAACAAACATAATTAATTAAACAATTTATTATTATTTTAAATCATAACATCATTGAATATTTCTAGAAAGTTGCGGTTTTTCTGAAATATTCAATGTTTTATTGGACAAAAAAAATTATTATTGTATCAATGAAATTTAAAAAATCGAAATCTATTATAAGCATTTTTCCATTTAAAGTAATAAACAACAAATTAAATTTACAAAATATAGAACTTTTATAAATTATAGAGTTCAAAGATTCAGATTAAATTAAAAAAATATAAATCCACGTTAACATTTGCAATACTCTAAATTAAAGAATCAAGCAATGAACTTTAAAAATCTTCAAAATTATATTTTTTAAAGTAATTTTAAGCTAGACATATTAAAAAAATAAAATGTTTTCAACTTAACAATTTTTTTAATTAGAAGTTAAATTATTTTCATTTTACATGGTTTAAGCAATTAAGCATCCTACAAAAACTTAAAAATTTTATTTCAAAACATTGAGATATCTAGAAGTAGTTTTATATTTTTCCAAATTTAAAATCATTGTTGAAATTTTTTCGAAACGTTTAAATATATTTTTAAATCAATTGAATTTTTCCTACAACTTATTATTTATTACACTTATTATTTGTAGAACAAATTAGAGTAATTTTAAGAGATATTTAGAAGTTTTGTAAATATCAAAATTAAATTTAGAACTTGACATGATTTCAAATCATTTACACGAAGTTCTTAACCTGAAAAATTTGGGCTATTCATACCGAAAATTTGGTGCAAGTACGCACAGCCGAATTTAAAACAAAATGCAGATTTTTGCAGATATCAACCAAAAAATTTATAAAGTTTTTAAGAATTGTGAAAGGCTTAAAAAGAATAAAAACGTTTTCTTAAGATTCCTAGGAAAATTGAAAATGATTTTTCATTTTGAAAAATTATCATAACAGGAAATTTAAAAAGATTTTAAGAGACTTCCAAAATGATCAAAACGGAACCTGGAAGATTTTAAGGATATTTTTTTTAATTTGCAGGATTTTCCAAAAGTTTTAAGAAAAATTCGATTAATTTAAAAATGTATTTAGAAATTCTAAACAAAAATCTTAAACGCACTTTTTTTCAATTACTTGAAGACATTTTAAGTTTTTAATTAATTTTGAATCTTTTCAAACTACGAAATATCTCTTGAAATTACTCAAATTTTGTTTACAAATAATAAACAGTGAAATTTTTAATGGCTAAGAAACCTAATAAAAAAATATATTAATTAATTTATTTAATTATTAAATTTAATATAAAAAATCATATAAAGGAAGACATAAAACTTTTAATTGAAAAAATTTAATTGATGAATCATTAAAATTGTTATTTAAAAATAAAATTATCGGAAGAAATGATATTATATTAATCTCAATCCGTATTAAGACTTTCGAATTCAAACAGTTACAATTTGGAAATTTAACAATTTTTAACAGATTTAGAATCGTTTTGTCAAATCAATTATTGTGCAGTTTTTTATACTTTAATTATTTACAAAACTGTTGAAATCAAACTTGGGCAAATTTTTCTTCCGTAAATTCGTAACATTTCCGGTCAAGGAATAAATTCACTGTCATTTCCCGGGCTGAGAAATTTCTCGGTTTCCTAGTCCAGCAGCCACCATGGTTTTAATATAAAATTCAAGTTTATTTAAAAATAAAACAATTCAAAAATTGTTGTGCTTAAAACTGTATCTAAATTTAAATTAGCACGCGTGGCAATTTTAAATAATTTTTGTAACAAGCCTTTATACCAAAATAAGTTCTAATATTTTTAAATTATGAAGGCTTCAAAACCAAACAAAACAAGTCCTGAACTCTCGTGAATTTTTGTCCACAATTCACTTAGATCGAGGTAATAATTAATTCAAGTTAAAAAATATAATTTTTTAAACAATTTATGAATATTTTAAATGTTATATTCTAGTAATGCTAGAAAGTTACGTTTTTCCTTAAATATTCAATTTTATAAAAATCTTTCAATTAGAGCGAGGTGAAACTTAAGAAAATTGAGCAAAAATAATTAATTATAAAAATTATTACTACTTATAACTATCTAATCTTAGATAATTGCTAGAAAGGTGCAAGATGCAAAAGTTTTATTTTTTATCAAAAAGTAATTTTATAATTTTTTAAAACTAATTTGTTATTAATTTTTGTGGGAAATTAAAAAAATTCAATTTTTTGTTAACAAATAATTAAATTGTAGTAATTAGGGGACTTTTTTTTACCTGCTAAACAAATTATTTTTTGAATTTTTAATTTCGAAGATTATAAAGAGTGACATTACAAAATTCAACAAAAGTAAACATCCGAAAAAATTACCTTCGTGCAGCCGGCATTCCAATGGACGCTCCATGAATAAGTTCATTGAATCTTTTTACTCGTAAACTGCTTGTTTTTTCACCCATAACAAAACTGATAGCGTCCATAAAATTGGATTTTCCTAGAAAACATCATTTAGGTCAGAAAACACATCCATATTTTGAAAATGAGAACTCACTTGAATGAAAACACTGGACTTGAAAGATAACCCACCAGATCCATTCGGACCAACAACAGCCGTAAACGGCTTCAGAGGACCGATTACGAGTTTTCCTTTGTAGGATTTAAAGTTGTCCACTTCGATATGCTTTAAAACCGCAGGCATGGTTAAAAGATGCCTGGGAAATCACAAAATTCAGAACAAAATGTCACCATTCGCGCCATAAAATCTCAACCCAGACCTGCCAAAAATCTGGCAACAGCCACAAATCCACTTTGGATCAGACAGTCTGCTTTGGATAACTTTGGATTTTGGTTGTGTTTACGTTTTACCGGCTCATACCAGATAATGGTCATAAAATTACCAAAGTTACACCATAGATGAGGTGGGAGTTTGCTTATGCCCTGCATTTGATTTGGACTGACGGCCAGACCAGCAATTCGCCGATGGGTACCTGTGATCGCTTCCCGCACCACTGGGCTTCTCCCCTCTTGCGCTGTTGGCGGGAAGCGTGGTGCGCATGTAACGTTGAGCGCGGGCTAATTTAAAATAAATAAATAAAGTATTTTCTCTTGTTACGCTAATTGTAGTTTAATGGTATAGCTATCACATGAATAAAATAACATTCCCCAAATAAAAAATAAACAAATTGAATTTTAATGATTAAGGAGATTTTACATAGCGTTCCGCAGCTTACGGTAAACGCTACAATTACGTGATTACGTTTCTGCGCATACTCTGCGAGTTTAGCGTTAACGTTTTCCGAATTCGGCGTTTGTTAGAGTAGGGAGAATTTGCATAGCGTTTCGTAGGATACGGTAAACGCTCACATTTAGCGTTTACCGTATCTTACGAAACACTATGCAAAATCTCCCTATTTTATACATAAATTAGACGGTATATTTATTTTTTCAAGGGAACTTATTACTTTATTTAATAATACACCGGGAAGACTGCAAAATTTTGAAAAATAAAATTCCCGAATAATAAAATACCCGAATTATAAAACTCTTGAATAATAAAATTCCCGTATAATCAAATTCCCTGATTGCAAAATTCCCGGTTTTTAAATTTCCCGAATAATACAATTTCCACATAAGAAAATTCCCGAGCTCTAACATTTCCGAATAATAAGATTCCCAAATTAGAACATTTCTCGAATAATAAATTTTCAGAATTAGAAAATTCCCAAATAATAAAATTTCTTAATCAGAAACGTCGCAAATAAAAAAAATCCTGTATTACGAAATTCCCGAATTATGCAATTTCCTAATAATATAATTCCGCATAATAAAATTTGCGCATAATCAAATTCCCGAATTATAAAATTGCCCGATTGGAAAATTCCCGAATTTGAAATTTCACGAATAATAAAATTCCAGAATATTAAAATTTCCGAATAAAAAATTCCGGAATTAATATATTTCCGAATGATAAAACTTGCCGAATTGGAATATTTTTTCGAATAATAAATTTCCTGAATTAGAAAATTCCAGAATAATAAAATTTTCGAATTGGAAACATCCAGAATACCTAATAAAATTCCCGATTCACAAAATTCTTGAATGATAAAATTCCCGAATAATATTTTTGAATTATAAAACTCCCGAATAATAACATTTTTGAATAATAAATTGAATTATGAATCCTGGAATAAAAATGTTTCTGAATTATAAAATTCCCGAAGAATAAAATTTACGAATTTGAAATTTCACGAATAATAAAATGCCCTGATTAAAAAATTTCCGAATTGGAAACTTCCCGAATAATAAAATTGCCGATTTATAAAATTCTTGAATAATAAACTTCTCGAATGATAAAATTCCCGAATGATAATATTTCTGAATGATAAAATTCCTGAATAATATTTCTGAATAATAAAATTCCCAAATAATAACATTTTTGAATTATAAGATTCTTGAATATTAAAATGCGCGGATTGAAAAATTCCTTAATAATAACATTTCTGAATTACAAAATTCCCAAAAAATCAAATTTCCGAAATTATAAAATTCCCGTGTGATAAAATTTCCGAATTATAAAATTACCGAATAATAAGATTCCCGAATTTGAAATTTCCGAATTATACATTTCTCGTATTATTAAATTTCCGAATAATCAAATCCTCGAGTTATAAAATTCAATGATTGCAAAATTCCTGAATTTGAAATTTCAAGAATAATAAAATTCCCGAATAATAAGATTCTGATTTGGAATACCCCGATTGATAATTTTACGAATTTAAAATTGCACGAATTGGAAAATTCCCGAATTATAAAATTCCCTGATTGAAAAATGCCCGAATTGGAAATTTCCCGGATAATAAAATTTGGATTTGGAAAATTCTCGAATAATAAGATTCCCGAATTGCAAAACTTCTGAATGACAAAATTCCGAATTATAAAATTCCCGAATTGGAAAATTCTCGATTAATAAATTTCCAGAAATGAAGCATTCCCGAATAAAATTTCCGAATGATAAAATTCTCGATTAATAAAATCTCATAAAAAATGCCCGTATTATGAAATTCCCAAATTATACATTTCCCTTACAACAAAATTTCCGAATGATCAAGTTCTCGAATTATAAAATTCCCTGATTGAAAAATTCCCTAATTTGAAATTTCACGAATAATAAGATTCCGATTTGGAATACCGAATAAAATTTCCGAATTATAAACTTCTCGAATAATAAAATTTCACGATAAAAAAATTCCCGAATTATAAAATTTCATAATAATAAAATTGTAGAATCGAAAAAATTTTCTCGACTAATAAATTTCCCGACTTAGAACATTCCAGAATAATAAAATTTATAAATTGGAAACTTCCTGAATAATACAATTCTCAATTTATAAAATTCTTGCATACATTAACGAATTTAAAAATCCCCGAATAATATTTTTTAATTATAAAATTCCAAAATAATAAAATTTCTGAATGATAATTCCCGAATAATAAAATTTGCGAATTGGAAAATTCCAGAATAATAAAATTTCCGAAAAATAAGATTCCCGAATTGGAAAATTTCCGAATTGGATCATTCCCGAATAAAATTTCAGAATAATAAAATTCCAAAGATATAAAAAACTAAAATTTTGTATAAATAACAAAATTTAGTTGTAATATAATGTCAATTGTGATAATTTGATTAATTTTGTGAACAGTGGGTAAGATTTTCGTTCTGAATTATCTAGTATTTAGTCTACAGGAACCAGGGACAGAAGAAAGGAAAACTGGTCGCATTTTTCGCAGACTTTAAGGCAGCTTTCGACTCGATGAATGGGAAAATTTTATGGGTGGCAATGAAAAGAAGTGGAAGGTGACAAATATGAGAATAGGGGAACAGAAGGGAGAGGAGTTTTGGACAGGGAGAGGTCTCAATAGGGTGTCCGCTAAACTAAGGCTAAGACCGTTGTTATTTAGCATATTGTAGAGTCTAGAGATCTAGAAGAGAAAATGTAGAAGAAAGGAAACGGGGATACAGTAGCAGGAAAAAGAGAATATACTCTTTAGCTTCCGTGGACGACGTGGTGCTCCTAGCAGATAATGAAAGTGAAATTAACTTGCTAATGAAAGGATTCGAAGAGTATGTGAGAGAGAAAGATCTGACAATGGATGTGACGAAGATAAAGGTAACATGTTTCAGGAAGAGAAAGAATGAAGTGAAGTATGGATGGGCTCAAAAGGACTCCATGGTTCGTAACATGGAGATTCGTAACCAGCCCCATGACCTGCTCGTTGGAGGGCCTATTGTTCCGTCCGAGTCGAGTGAAGTACAGTCTTCTTCAAGGTACAGTGCCATGGTGAATATGAATGTGGTGCAATGAGAAAAAGAGACATTGGAAAGAAAAAGAAGAGGCAGTGCAGAGCAAAGTAGTGTTAAAATTCGATCAATTATAAATTCAGACTTGAAGTGCAGGGCAAAGCAGTGTTAAAATTAGCCGGACTGAATATTATTTAGTTGAGTATGTTTGGAGAAATATGTTCAACAGCAACGACGAAATTTTTTTGAGCCTTTCAGAAGCAATTAGATACTTCTATCCTCAATGAGGTACTAGAGCATTTATTTACTTGGATATTTTTATTGATTTTTTTATTGTTCTCATCCATGTTTTTTTGGTTTCTGTTACTTTGTACTTTTGTTCAGGATTTACAGCAAAATTGAATCTTATAAAAGCTACAAGTCTGAATTTAAAATTGATCAAATTTGAACACTGCTTTGTTTTGCACTTCAAGTCTGAATTTATAATTGATAATATTCTAACACTACTTTGCTCTGCACTGCCTCTTCTATCTCTTTGTAATGTCTCCCTTTCTAATTGCACCTGCTACTGCTTGCTCCATGGTCCGCATCCACGTTCGCTGTAGCTAGTGTAGCTTGTAGAAATGTAAAAGACTGTACTGCCGGGACTCGACTCAGGCGGAACAATGGGCCCCCAACGAGCAGTTCAAGGGGCTGATTAAGAACCATGGAGTCCTTTTAAGCCGGAAATGATGTACAGGTGAAAAAAAGTATGGAAAGTATGAGCAAGGTGATGGGTTAAGTGTGAGGGATTGGAAAAAGAAGATTCAAAGAGGACTAGAAGATGAGAGCATCTGGAGCTGTTCGGAGGTGATATTCTGAGAAAAGAAACAGCGAGAGAAATTGGTGATAAGACAGGGAAAAGGGTCTGGAGTTTCAAAGAGAAACTTATAAGAGTAGTAAGGGTAGCAATGTTGCAATAGTATACATGCAGGAAATACTGAATAGAGAGAGGAGAGGTAACACGGGACATTCAATAAGGTGGGAGGAAAAGAGATGGGAAGTTAGAAGGTAATGAAGAATTTTTGACAAGGGGAGGGAGTGGAAGAAAGTAGAGGGGAAAATGAGCAAGAAACAGGAGGAGAAGAGGTAGGAAAAGATTATGGAGTCAAAATGCAATAAGTGATATAGAATGGTCCAGACGGAAAGGGTCCTAAAATATTTATGGAAGTTGAAAAAGAAATTGTGGTTCAGGATAGTACAATTCAGAATGGGAGAAGGTATTAATGAGTGTAAATATTGGATGAGTGAAGAAATATGAAAATGTTTAGGGTATGTGGCTATGAAAGGGAATGGGAAAGAGTGTGGTAGCGAGAGTTAGGTGGATACTAAACGGTTGTGGACAAGGGGGAAAAGTGGGTGAAGAGTTTAGAAGAGAAGTATGAGGGCGGTAAAAACCAAAATACAAGGTATCACGCACTTGTAATAAGATAATATTTAAGAGCTAGTAAATAATTAGAAAGCGAAGCAATTAAAAGTTAAGTTAAGCACAAGGCATAGTGGTAAAGTAAAATTGTAAAGGATGTAAAGGGAACGGAATCCTCAAACCCGTAAAAGGGAGAGTGATACAATACAATAATTGAGGAGTTCTGGACAAGAAGGCGACAGGCGCTCGAGAACGAGTAAAAGTATTGTCCAGGCTGTGACGTCAGGTATCAAAAGTGAAATTCGAAATTTGAAAAAACCAAAAATATAGTTAGATAGCTCTTGAAAAATGAACCTGAGTCTCCATTTACAGTTATTCTCTCAGGCTGCAAATTTTCTAGTAAATAAATAAAAACTGACTTTTTAAAATTGAAAAACCATGTTTTTTCACATTCAACTCGCCGTAAGTAATTCGTTTATCAACTAATTAACAAATTTCTATCTGAGTTTTATTTTTGACATTCTATCAGAGGCTACAGTAGCCAAAAAGGGTCGAAAGTTAATTTCTAATGTTTTTTTTTTTTTAATCCGAATGAAAAACCACGTTTTTAGACTCTCACACTAAAAAAATGAGCGAGGAAGTTTTAGCTACGATAAACTTCAAGCGAACGAATTTTCCGCCAATATATTGGCCAACTTTTTGGAAAATCTCAATTCGATTTGATTTTTAGTTCCATAATTACAGCGAGTTTATTACGAGCTCGCGACGCGACACCACAGGATTTTTCAGGGGACGTAGCCGGAACGCTGACTATCGGCGAGAAAATTATAGGCATCTCCCTTTGAAGCTTAATAACTCAGTCAAAAAAATGATAGCGCAACAAAAAAACAGTCATTTAAAAGCTGAAAGTGTTCTACGTTAATGAACTTCAAGACGTTTATGTAAAAAAAATGTTGTGCTTAGCAGACTGAAAAATGTAAAAAAAAGTAAGAATTTTTGGGTACATTTAAGGACAGTCAAGTTTAGAGCATTATTTCTTATAAAAGGGGCCATGGAAAAAATTTGAAAAAATTCATGAGTATGAGGAAAACCGTTGTGAATCAGTTGCAGTTGAGAAATTTAAAACATAATGAAAATTGTTACTTAAAAGTACAAAAATGTCCAACTATATTATCTTCAGTTCTAATACAGATATTAAAATGATTCAAACTGCAAATTGTAATGCATAGACTCTGTATTTATTTTCAACCGCACGTAAGGATATATTAGTCTTATTTTTTGTGAAAATCGCGATATTTTTAGACATTTTTTTTTGTTGGAAAACAAGTGACAGAAAGCAGGGGGAGCCCGTTTTTTTTTACTACTGACCGCTGGTCCCTTTCTTTGACCCGTGGCCAGGTGCCAACCAAGCATTCAGAACTAGGGGCCGAAGAATGGCACCAGCGGTCGGCAGTAAAACAAAAAAAGCCCCCCCCCCCTGCTTTCTGTCACTTGTTTTCCAACAAAAAAATGTCTAAAAATATCGCGATTTTCACAAAAAAAGGAGACTAACACATCCTTCCGGGTGATTGAAAATAAATGCAGAGCCTGTCAATTACAGTCTGCAGTTTGAATCGCTTTAATATCTGTATTAGAATTGAAGATAATATAGTTGTACATTTTTGTGCTTTTAAGCGACAATTTTTATTATTTTTAAAATTTCTCAACTGCAACTGGTTAACAACAGTTTTCCTTATACTCATGAATTTTTTCAAATTTTTTCCATCGCCCCTTGTATAAAAAATAATGCTCTAAACTTGACTGTTCTTAAATGTACCAAAAAATCCTTACTTTTTTTTACATTTTTCAGTCTGCTAAGCACAAAAATTTTTTTACATAAACGTCTTCAAACTTATTAACGTAGAACACTTTCAGCTTTTAAATGACTGTTTTTTTGTTGCGCTAGCATTTTTTTGACTGAGTTGTTAAGCTTCAAAGGCAGATGCCTATAGTTTTCTCGCCGCTAGTAGTGCGAGCGAGTGGACAAAACAAAGGATGGGCAAGGAGGATGTTTCAGGCATCAGGCGGCGCTGAAAAATCCTGTGGTGTCGCGTCGCGAGCTCGTAATAAACTCGCTGCAATTATGGAACTAAAAATCAAATCGAATTAAGATTTTCCAAAAAGTTGGCCAATACATTGGCGGAAAATTCGTTCGCTTGAAGTTTGTCGTAGCTCAAACTTCCTCGCTCCCTTTTTTAATGTGAAAGTCTAAAAACGTGGTTTTTCATACAGCCTAAAAAAAAACATTAGAAATTAACTTTTGACCTTTTTGGACACTGTAGCCTCCGATAGAGTGTCACGAATAAAACTCAAAAAGAAATTTGTTAATTAGTTGATAAACGGATTACTTACGGCGAGTTGAATGTGAAAAAACATGGTTTTTTCAATTTAAAAAAATCAGTTTTTATTTATTTACTGGAAAATTTGGAGCCCGCGAGAAAAACTGTAAATGTCTACCTCCCCCCTCTTCCAACCCTCCCTTATTAACTGAAGTTTTTGGTGGGACTGACGTTAGAACTACAATCTCCACCATATGACGATTTGATACTTAACTTTGACATGATTTCGACTCAGAAAATAAACTTATTGCATAAAGGTGTTAGTTGGGCGTATAATCTAAACAATGAATAATACAAACTACAAAATAGCCTCGGAAAGGACTGGAACTTTTAATGACAAAAGGAATGCACACGGAAAATCTAAAGGTCATGTTTCAGGCGACGAATGGAGACTGGGTTTTTGGAATGCTAGGGGAGTAAATGATCTATAGGTAAAAGAATTGCGTGAAACTATGGACGTGAAGAAACTAGACATTTTATGTGTGTCTGAAACAAAGAAAAAGGGATGCGAAACCAAAGACATAAAAAACGGCGTGTTTAAAGGCGGATTTGAAATATGGTAAGGAGTAGACTGTGAATCACATGATAAACAAGGAGTAGGTCTGATTTTAAATGAAAGAGCAAAGCAGCATCTCGGAGACCATGGTTTCGTGTCTCCCAGACTGCTGTGGGCTAGAATGAAAGTAGGAATCAGAAGACTATTTATCATAGCATATTATGCGCCGGTTGATAGTGATCCTAGAGAAATAAAAGACGCCTTCTGGGGCACTTTAAATGACACAATAAACATTTGCGAACATGGGGAAAGAATAATTCTACTAGGAGACATGAACGGTTGGGTGGGCATCCAAAATCAGGATACAGAAAGAGTATTAGGTAATTTTGGGGATAAATTAGTTGGTCTATGCTTAGAAAGGGGTCTGTTTATTACAAATACTTGGTTTAGGCATAAAATGATACACATGTACACCTGGTCTACAGGAAATAGCCGCAGTATAATTGACTTTGTTGTTGCGGATGAAAGACTAAGAGAGTTAGTCAAAGATACAAGAGTCATGAGGG
>NC_046666.1:34093189-34101568 GCF_010883055.1 Belonocnema kinseyi | reverse complement strand
ATATCTAGTCGGGAGTGGTGCTGACTGAAAACAGATGATTTGGAGCGATTCGCGCGCCATCTATTGGTCATTCTAAGGACTTATTGAACTACCCTCGTAATTTGTTAAATTTTTAAACTTAAAAAGTTCAATATTCAACGAAAAATTGAGACAATAAATTGTCGGTAAAAAGAATTAATTTCCAATTTATAAAAACTAACTTTCTGGTATAAAGTAGATGGATTTTCAACCCGGGTATATAAATTTTCAAAAAAAAGAAATTAATTTTATGCTAGTCAATTGAATTTTCAACAAAATAGTTCAATTGTCGGTCAAAAAATGAATTTCCAGCAAAAGAAAAAAACTAGTTTTCAACTAAAATTATTTATTTTCAACTAAAAGAATGAACTTTTAATAAAATAGTTCCAGTTTCAACCGAGCAGTTTAATTTTCAACATAAAAAGATGTTTTCTCTACAGGCCAATTAAATTTTCAACAAAAAAAGTTGATATTTAATCGAAATATATTAATTTTTAACCAGACAGTTGCTTTTTTCAACCAAACAGTTTTAATTTCTACAGAAAGAGATATATTTTCAAAAAACATTTTTAGTTAAAGAAGAAAAAATATTGCATTTAAATTGTTAAATTTTCAAGTAAAAAAAGACGAATTTTTAACAAAAAAGTTTAGCATTCAACCAAAATTTAATTTTGAACCAATCAATAAGATTTTCAACAACAAAAAAAAACGTATTTTCAGCAACCACATTTAAACCAAATAGTTAATTGTTCTACTAAATTGTTGAAATGTTGAGCCAAAAATACGAACATTCTAAAAAACAACTTAATGTTTAACCAAATTTTATTTTCAACCGTAACAGAATAATTTTTAACCATAAAGTTACTTTGATAACCAAAAGAAGGTTAAATATTTACAGAAAGAGATGAATTTTGAAACAAATTGTTGAATTTTCAAACCAAAAAAACAAATTTTCAGTAAAATGCATCATTTTTTCTAGATAGTTAAATTTTTGAGTAATTTATTGAATTTTCACCCTGAAAATATTTTTTGTTACAAAACATTTGATTTTTAACAAGAAAGTGTATATAAACCGAAACAGATTGATTTTTAACCAGACAAGAATTAAAAAAATAAATAAAAATAGATTAAATTTATGCGGAAAGACATGTATTTAAAAAAATGTTTAGTGAAATAAGGACAAATTATCAATCAAATTGTTGATTTTTCAAACCAAAAAGATGAAATTTCAAGAAAACAATTAAATATACATCCAAAAAGTATGACTTTGACAAAGTAGTGGAATATTCAACAAATTGAATCAATTTTTAACCAAATAATAAAATTTTTAAGCAAAAAAGATGCATTTTCAAGACATGAATTCAATTTTCAACCATGTAATAAGATTTTTACCAAAAAATATGAATTTTTAACAAAATACCTCATTTTTCTACTAAATTGTTGAATTTTCGTTCCGAAAATACATTTTTTTTACAAAATAGTTGAATTTTCAACAAAAAAGTTAATTTAGATCGAAAAAATATTAATGGTTAATCAGACAGTTGCTTTCAAAACTTTATAAACTGTTTCTTAATTTCTTCCAAATTTGTAAAAGTGTTTAATACCTTTCAAATTAATTCGAGTTCTTACTAACATTCTGTAAAATTCGGTAAAAAAAAATTTCTCATATTTTTTATTAACAGAGTGGATGTTGGACCGGGAAACCGGAAATTTGATGTGACCGGGAAATTACAGTGAATTTATTTTTTAACCGGGAATTTTACAAATTTATAGAAAAAATTTCTTCGTTTGATTGTAACCGTTTTTTAAATAATCAGTTGAGTTTTTATACTTTTCGAAAATCTTTCACTTACAAATTTTCCATTTTGAATTTTAATTTTTAAGCGTACATTTTTCATTTAAAGAATTTTAAAATACAGTTTTAAAGACATGAAAAATTAAAAATTAGTGGCGCTTGAAATCGAAAATTTGGGATAAAAAACCTTTTTAGTTTATCAAAATTGAATATAAATTAAAATTATTTTTGATATTTAACTTTAAATTAAGGATTAACAAGTGAATAATCATTTATTTTACAAGACGATTAGGAATCAGTTCAAAATTTAGGAATTTCTAGAATTCAACTTTAAAAATTAAATTGTTTTAATTGGAATTTTGAAATTCTTAGAGTAGTTAAACAAATGTAAACGCCCGATTCAATCGTCACAAACTATTTTCAATTCTAAAATAACTTTAAAATAATTTATCCATAATTAAAGGCTTTTCTCAAATTTAAAATATTATTTTAGACTAAAATTTGAAATTTTGTGATTAAGTAAAATAACAATTGCTGATTATTCACACACATTTGGTTGTTAATAGAAAATCGGAAATTATAAAGCAACGATTCAAAACATAACAAAAATTAAACATCGAACGTTACAATTTTAATTGTTTCATTTGAAAAAAATTAATTTCCTAGAAAAAATCGACTTGAAGAAATCTTTAGAAGGTCTGCAAAGATTAAAAATTATTTAAAAATGTGCAATGATTTAAAGTAATTTAAAGTAATTGAAAATTAATTTTGATTTTGAAGAAATAATTTTAAGAGAATATCTAAAAAGATTTTCAAAATTGTCAACAATATTTTCCATTTTACAAGATTAAAAATAAATTTATCAAGAATTCGAATTATCAAAGATATTTAGAAGTTCTGAAAAAATTGCAAAAATAATTGGAAATTTGAATAAACGTAAAACAACATGTAGATGTTTTAAGGTTTTGAAATAAAACTTTAAAGCCTTCTAAGAATTTTTAAACTATTGAAAATGAAAATAATTTAGCTTTTAATTTAAGCAGTGTTCAGTTTATAACAACAATTTAATCGCACAATTTTAAATGTTTCTAGTTAAAAATTATTTGCAGCTAAATTGCAGATAAATTGACATCCACTGCTATTTTTTTATTAACATTGCTCTAATAACCTTGGGATACCCAATAGTTCTCGTGTTAGATGGCGCTGTTGTCAAGGTCAAAGAGGTTTCTTGCAGGTATATTGATTGAAACTCTCCGGTTTTATATTCCAATTTGCACTATTCACCCCTTTGAACTGGGCGAGTAACACGTTGGAGGATTCACTGGGTTATTTCAAAATGGGTCCTTTAGAAACTCGTTTTCCAAGTCTCCTGCTACAATAATTTCATCGTAGCGATGGTTGACAATGGGAATTGTCAAAACGATCTTTAATGGGTGAAGTTTCACAACACTGACTTTCGAAGTTTTTTCAGTTCTCTGAAAAATTTTTTAAGGTTTTTTTGAACACCTAAGAGAACGATCAAGAAGTCAAGTATGGCTAGGTCTCCTTTCAATCCGAAAAACAGTTTTTACGAATGTGTCTGTCGGTCTGTCTGTATGAATGTGTCTGTGAACTCGATAACTTTTGAAAAAATTGATCTATTAGATTGGCCTTTGGTACACTCGTTTAGTGTCCTAAATTAAAGGTCAAGTTCGTTACCCAGCCATTTTGGATAAAAATTCAAAAAGTGGGCACATTTTGAATATTTTTAAGACCACTTTTTTCAAAATTCAAAAATTCTCTGTACGGTTATTCATAGTATTCAAAAAGTCAAATAATTTATTCTCATGATTTTTTTCAAAAAATCCACAATTACCAGAGTTATAGCATTTACAAAATTCCAAAAAAACAAGAAAATTAACATTTTAAGCCAAATAACGCACGATATAAAAAAAGTAAAGAGAAGAAAAATGCGGCTTTTTGAATGCCCTACAAGATTATCATAACAACTTTTTGAATTTTCTTGAAAAATCCAAAATTAAAATTTTGACAGCATACAAAATAATGAAAAATCCAAAAAATTACATTTTTCGGCCAAACTATGCAAAATACGGTAAAAGGTGAGTAAACAAAAATTGTTCATTTGAAAAGGATTTACAAATTTGATATTAACCACTTTTTTACAGGATGCGTAGTTTTGGCTTTAATCATGAAAAACATCATTTAAAGTAAAAAATTTCTGCCCGCTGCGTGGGCACATTTCTTATCACAACTTTTGTCTTTCAATTTCTTTTTCGTCTCGTGTATGGGGTTTCAAAAAATTTAACTTTTCATGTTTTTGATGCTTTTTTTACGATTAAAACTAAAAACAGAACTATCCAAAAATTGTTCATGGCAAATAAATCATTTTTACATTCTCATCAAAGAAGTTATTAGATTTGTGTAAAATTTGACACCCCTAGTTTTTGTCAAAAGGTCCACCTTTTTGTGACCTCTTGAATCCGAAAAACAGGTTTTTAGGAATGTGTCTGTATAGCTTTTGAAAGAAAATTTATCTATAAGATTGGCCTTTGGTACACTAATTTAGTGTCCTAAGCTAAATACCAAGTTCGTTAGTCAGAAATTTTGGATAAAAATGCTAAAAGTGAGCCCATTTTTAAAATTTTTGAGTACGCATTTTTTCATGATTCAAAAATTCTCTGTACAGTTGTTCATAGTACTTGAAAAGAAAAATGTTACTTTTCGATAGCCCTACAAGATTATCATATCAACTTTTTTAATTTTTCCGAAAAATTGAAAATTCTAATTTTGACCGCACAAAAACTAATTAAAATTCTAAAATTGTATTTTGCGATCAAACTATGCAAGAGAGGAAAAAAAATTACAAGACAAACATTGTGCACCCAAAAAATATCTACAAATTTTTTATTAATCACTTCTTTATAGGACACGTAGTTTTTTTTATGAAAAAAAACATTGAAAATACAAAAATTACATTTTTCGACACACGACACAAGCTAAACACAATTAAATAGATAACATTTTTTTACCGAAAGTAGAGCAATACAATGTTTATTAATGTTTTTTTACATTCTCATCAGAGAAGGTATTAGATATGTGTAAAATTTGACAACCCGCCCCCCTCCAGTTTTTGTCAAATGTCCACGTTTTGAGACCCCCTGAATCAGAAGAATATGTTTTTACGAATGTGCCTGTCTGTCCGTATGTCTGTGTGTCTCTGCCTGTCGTCAGCACAATAACTTTTGAAAAAATCATTCTATTAGACTGGCCTCTGGTACACTCTTTTAGTGTCCTAAACTAAAAATCAAGTTCTCTAGTCAGCCATTTTGGATAAAAATTCAAATAATGAGCGCATTTTGAATATTTTTGAGACCATTTTTTTCAAAATTCAAGAATTCTCTGTATGGTTATTCATAGTATTTAAAAAGTCGAACAATTTATTCTAATGACTTTTTACATAAAATAAAAAATTATTAGAATTATAGCATTTACAAAATTCAAAAAAACATGAAAATGAACCTTTTAAGCCAATTAACGGACGATATGAAAAAATGGCAAGAAAAGAAAAAGTTTGATTTCTAAATTCCCTAGAAGATTATCATAACAAGTTTTTGAATTTTCTTGATAAACTTAAGTGCAAAGCACGAGATGCGTGATGATAATGTGTTCCTTAAAGCCGAAGGAGCTTTAACAAAAGAGAATTCACAATCGTCAAATTACTGTTGTCGATGCTTTCACCTTTCGTTTTAAAAGTCTATGCACAAAGATCGAGCGCATAGCGCGAGGTAAATACGTTATCAAGCGCGAAGCTCGAGATAAATATATAATCGAGCGCGAAGCGCGAGAACCAACAGTCACGCGCCCCAGGACGCGCTCAAACTTGCGAGCCGCGCGCGATGAGAATATGCCCGCCCAACGGGCAGATTTTTTTCATATCAATTAATGAAATAACCGATTCTTATAGATGTAAAAAATGAGCCATTTGATTTTTTATTGGCGAACAATTTTTAAAGAAAGCAGAACCATAAATAAAGAAATTTTTTCTTTTTTGCGAACATAAAGTCGTCTTTGAAATCCCCGAAATCTTTGTGAATTTGTTAAAATCTCTTAAAGTGTTTAAAATATTTGTGAAATCAATATATTTCTGTAAAATCTTTTTCAATTTTTGTAAAGTGTTTGAAATCCTTGGAATCTTTAATATCCTTGAAATATGAAATCTTTGTAAAGTTCTTAAAAATTTTGATGAAATCTTTTAAATATTCATGAAGTATGTTTAGATCTTTGTTTATAAAATCTTTTGTGTTCGTTTGAAATATTTTGAAATCTCAAACTTGTTGATAGCTTTTGAAATAGTGTAACATTTGTCAAATCTTTCGTATTCGTTTGAAATCAATGAAATCTTTGAAATCTGGTGTATTGTGCCCTTTTTGAAATCTTTATGGAATTTTGAGGAAATCTTTAAAATATTTGCGAAGTCTTTCTGAAATCATTTATATTCATCTGAAATCATATACAATTTTTAATATGTGCAAAATATTTTTAAATCTTAGGAATCTGATTTACTATACCCTTATTTTTAAAATCGTCCAAATCTTTTGTAAGTTTTAAAACCGTTGAAAATGTTTAAAATCTTTGTGAAATATTTGAAATCTGGTGTACACGCCTTTTTTAAATCTTTGAAATCCTTTCAATCCTAATGAAATGTTCGAAATCTTTGGGAAAATTTTGTCAAATATTTTGAAATGTTTGTGAAATTTTTGTTAAATCTTTTTTAATTCGTTGA
The DNA here is from genome assembly GCF_010883055.1 of Belonocnema kinseyi. Lineage (NCBI taxonomy): Eukaryota > Metazoa > Arthropoda > Insecta > Hymenoptera > Cynipidae > Belonocnema > Belonocnema kinseyi. The sequence continues at coordinate 34,094,972 of NC_046666.1, read as the reverse complement.
AATCACTGAATTAATTGAATCCTTAGTGAAGTATTATAAAATATTCTAAAATGTTTTGAAATCTTTTGAAATATTTTGAAATCTTTTTCAAATATTAGAAATCCGTGAAATCTTTGTAAAACGTTTTAAATCCTTTTAAATATTTTTAAATCTTTAGTAATATTTTGTAATCTGGTCTACTCTCAAACACCGAGTGATGAAACCCTTGAAAAGTCCGTTATATGGCCATGCCTCATTCTAATTCTCAAACTGAATTAACAACCAAATTTTCAAGTAATAATTTTAATAATTTGTAAGTTGAATATCACCAAAAAAAATGTATACTTTAACATTCTATATTAGCGGAGATGAAATTAAAAACTTATAAAATTATTCACAATATTAAAGTTTGTTCATTGCAATCTATGAAATAATTGGTAAAGTTTACAAAAGATGCCTAGAAATCTCTCTATTTATTCTGTAATGAGTGAAAGATAAAGTATATCTTAATAAATACAAAAACTTTTCAGTAGGAAGATTTCTTATAAACGAGATGTTTCTTTCCTAATAGACTAAAAGATTTAAATTACTTTTCGCGTTTCAATAATATCCTGAATATCCTGACTAACAATATAGCTGAAATTCTTTGGATGATTTTAAATAGAATTGCTGATAAAACTTGCTGATATTATTACATTGTTGCGACTTATCAATTACATAAATTAGTATTAAAATTTTTATCTTTTGATTGAAAATGTAATATAAGCAAATTAACAGGCAATTTTTACACCTAGTAATATTAATTTTAATATAATTCATTAATTAATGCCACAGTTATATTCTTTTCATAAAGTAAAATTTATTCTAACTGGGACTCAGATAATAAAATTCCCGAACAGTTTATAATATTACCAAATTGAAAAATTCACGAAACCTGAAATTCCCAACCGTTTATAATGTTACAGAATTTGAAAATGGCCGAAGAATACAATTCCTGAATTATAAAATATACGAACTAGAAAATTCCCTAATTGAGGAGTTCTGGACAAGAAGGCGACAGGCGCTCGAGAACGAGTAAAAGTATTGTCCAAAACCAAAGATATAGTTAGGTTATTATTATTATTTTTATTATTACGCCATTAAGCTATTTCCCTTTCGGGGTAGGCGTGACTCACTCGGTAGGGGAAAGGAGTAGTATGTGGAAGGGATAGAGATTTTTCAGATTGATCCAGAATTCTCGTGCTATTAAAGTAAATAACACGTTCGTTCCGCAACACTGCTCCGACCCAGGTTGCTGATCAATCTCTCTAGCAATCACCCCAAGTGAAAATCCTGACAAAGTCGTTATGTAAGGTTCCCCACGCAGATCTATTAGTGTCCAAGGTCTTTTGTTTCAGGCGTCATTCACTCTACTGACACTCTTTTTATTAACTATTGGCCGCCATACTTTCCTATCCTGGCATACTTCTCTAGCTTCTTTTAGGTCCATGCATTTTTTCATGCAGGCTCTAGTGTTTCTGTGACTTCTTATGTCTCTTCTAAGTAGGGTCTCATTCACACATTCTAACCATTCTTTCCGCGGTCTACCTCTGGGCACGCTGCCATTTACTTTACCTTGATACACTTGTTTCGCCAGTGGTTCATTTGGCATTCTCTCAACATGCCTGAACCATCTTAACCGATTTCTTTCCCATGTGTCTACTAGCGTTTCTTCTGCACCACATTCTTTTAGAATTATCTCGTTACTTACTTTGTCCATCAGGGTTTTCCCGCATATTATGCGCATGAATCTCATGTCAATTGC
>NC_046666.1:34067180-34093089 GCF_010883055.1 Belonocnema kinseyi | reverse complement strand
GCTCCAAGGAGATTATGTTGAAAAATAAAAAAAAATTTACCCAAAAAAAATTGTTTTTATACTTCATTCTAAGGACTTATTGAACTACCCTCGTATTTATAAATTGCTTAGAAATTCGTTTTTCTTTTATAGAAAATTAATCTTCTTGGTTGAAAATTCAACTGTTTTATAGAAAAATCATATTTTTGGTTAAAAATGCAACTGTTGACTTAAATAATTAAATTTGTTGGTCGAAGATTTAAAAAATCAACTATTATGTTGATTAAAATCGTTCTTGATCCAACTTGGGACATTATTTTAGCCAATTAGCGAAGAAGTACAAGAAGGTTTTTGAAGAAAAAGTAAAGGAATAATGCCATCAAAGACAAATTGTGAGGAAATGGTGTCTTTAGTTTAATTTTTTTCGAAATTGTAGCAAAATAGTGGCATCGCTAAAAAAAAGTCTGAAATAGTGTAAATAGTGTGGCGAGTCTGAGAACGGCCCTCACTTTTTCTTGATTTTCATAGGTTTCCCGGCCAAGTTTTTCAATTTTTCTGGTTAATTAAAAGTAACATATTTAAATTTTATCGCAAAAAGCAAACATTTATTTTAAACCGTAACGTTCATCTGAATCTTCTTTCACACAAAAGAATGAATGAATAAATGAATTTTCAAATAAAATTATGAATATTTAACTGAAATACTGAAATTTTGAACCACAACTATTACTTTTTAAACAATAAGATTAATTTTTAAACCGAAATATTAATTTTCTGCCAAAATATTTAATTTTTCACTAAAATTGTTGAATTTCCAACCAAAGGAGACAAAGTTTCAACCAAATAGTTGAATTTGGAAATAGAAAAAATGAGTTTAGAACTGAAAACAGTGAATCTTCAACTACAACAGTTCAACTTAAAAAAAAACTTTTACTAAAAAAGATATATCGTCAACCAAAATTTAAATAATTAAGTTCTAAGTTAAGAAAATCAATGTTAAACCAAAAAAGACAAATTTTCAACCTAAGATCATTTTTCAACCAAAAAGTAAATAATTTAATTTTCCGTCAAAAAATGAATGTTCAAGCAAAAAAATGAATTTTTAACTAAAATTATGGAAGATTCAAGTAGAATAGTATTTTCAGTTTAAAAAAAATTATATTTGACCAAAAAATAAATAAATTTTTAATAAAATAGTTAAATTTTCGGTGAAAAAAGTCCTTTTCATTCAAATAAAAAAAACAGTTTTCAATCAAACAACTCATTATTCAATAAACAAAAATAAATTTTTTAATTGCAACAATAAATTTTCCATTAAAAATATTAATTTCCAACAAAAAAATTTATTTTTCAATCAATTAAATTTATTTCTAACCTAAAAGACTAAATTTTCGAAGAAAAAATTATTTTTGACCAAAAGTCGATGTTTTGCAAAAAAAAGGAATAAAAAAAAACGTGAATTTTCATCGAAATAAATAAATGTTCAATTAAAAATGACAAATTTGCAATCAAATTACATCCAAATCTCAAAGTGGAACAGTTAATTTTTCGGTTTAAAAAATTAACTTTCAACCGAACTGATATTTTTAAATTGAAATGATGAATCTTGAAACTGGAATAGTTGAATTTTATAAAACAAGAGACGAGTTTTCCCCAAATTACATGAATTAAAAAAATAGTTTAATCTAAAAAATCAATGTTCAACCAAATCATTGAATGTTCATACCAAAAAGATAAAATTTCAACCAAAAACAGAACAGTTGAACTTTCCGTTAAAAATTTAATTCCTAACAGAAAAAAACGGATTTTCAGAAAAATAGTTCAATTTTAGGTAAAAAAATTTCTTTTCATCCAAAGAAAAAACAAGTTTACAATCAAATAGCTAATTTTTCATCCAAAAAAGTAAACTTTTTATTAAAATGAAGCTTCAATAGAAAAATTAATTTTCAACAAAGGAGTTTATTGTTCAACCAAGTAAATTTATTTCTATCCTAAATGATGATTTTTCAACTAAAATGATACATATTTAACTTGAATACTTAAAATTTGCAATAAAAAGAAGAATTTTTGAACAAGGATATTAACTTTCAAAGAAAAAAATTATTTTCTACATAAAAAAAAGATTTTTAACCAAACATGTAGATTTTCGAAAAAATAGATGAATTTTCAATTTAAAAATACAACTTTTAATCCAAATTGTTACATTTTGAACTAGAAAAGGTCAATTTTCGATCCAGAATAGTTATATCTTCTTTCTACTGGAATAGTTCAATTTTTAGTTAAAATATTTATTTCCAACAAAATAGTTTAATTTAAAAAAAAGATAAATCATCAATTAAAATAAAGAGTTTTCAATCAAAAAAAATTTTGTAACAAAAGAATTTAGCTTTCAAACTCAAGTAGTTGAATTTTCAAAAAAGGAGGTAAATTACCAACAAAAAATGTAAGAAAAAAATATAATTCAGAAATATTTCTTCGAAATACTACTTCTACTCTAAAAACTACTTGAAGTATTTTATTTTTTTTTTAATCTGGAAGAAGGAACTTGTAAATGGTGACGAATTTTGACTTGGAAAAGGGAGTTTTAAAACTCCTTTCTTCTAAATCCCAGTTCTAATCCCTTAAAAAAAATTCTCGTTCCATGTCCGAAATCCCCTGTTCCAAAGGAAATTATATTTCTTTACCGAAACTTCTTGTCCTAAAATAAAAACAATAATTATTTTCACTCATATGCCCTGCAACTGTAGATAAAGTAAAAATCGCTTCTCTAAATTGACCAAAATGATTAAAATAATGAAAACTTGAATTTTTCTAAGGTCAGAAGTGAATTCCTGTTTTTTAAATTCAATTTCCGGTCATGTACCGGTCTTCCTGGTCAAGTTACCAGCCTGGAAAAACTGTCATTAAAAAAAAAACATTAAATTATTACATAAAAGCAAACATTTCCTACAGTAAATTTTTATTATTTGTATGCATTTGCATGACAATCAAAAGGTGACAGCTGCAAATGCAATTAATTGTACAGCATGCTTAAAATAATTACTCAAAATGAATATATTAAAATACCCGTACTGTATACTATTACGGAATTTTCCATAAAACAAGCCTAGCGCCATATTTGATCGATTATTGGTCTTACGCAAAATTCTGAAACACTAGACAGAATCTAAATTAAACGTCGCAAAATTGTTAGGAATCATTTTGCGGTATAAAAATTAACTTTTGAAAATAAAATTTAAACCGGATAACTCGTCAAGTCAAGGGTCAGTACTTTGCTTTCCAAGCATTCTCCAATCTGAAAAGGAAATTTAATAATTATGTAAAATATTAATAAAATAATAAATATTACTAAACTAGTGATATGATTGATTGTAATGTGAAAATTATATTTTCAAAAGATTAAACTTACATCAGGACAGATTCCAATAAGTGCGTCAGCATGAGAATAGAATTCTTCCTTTAAAGAAATCACAATAGTTTGAAGAGAACTAGTTTTGTCCCGAATATAACTTGCGACTTTTCCAATGTTCGTATTATCCAAAGCAGCATCGATTTCGTCAAGTACAAAGAAAGGCGCCGGCTGAAAACTAGAAACAAAAACCCAAATATAATACACATTAAATATCCAGAGTGGCCACAAACTTAACTTTCAAAATTCCTTGACTTTTCCCGGATTTTTCCCAGGAGTAATTTTTCAATTTCTCTTATCACTAATATTAATTGACCAAAATTCTAATCTTGTAACATTTTTAATATACATAACATTTTTTTGATTAAATTTATAATTTTTTTATTTATTACTTGAAAAAATTCACCTGCTTAAGTCGTAAAAATGGCTTATTTGTAACCCAAAAAGTGATGGAAAATGAATAATATGCATTATTAATGTAACGAATATTCTTTTGAATGTAATAGAATTTTAAAAAAGTTAAATGCAATTTATAAGGACTCCAGATGAATTTGAACGAATTCAAAATCAATTCGTAACTCTTCAAAATAATTGAAGTTGAATTAAAAAGAATTCAAATGAGTCGGAAAACATTTTTAATTCAAAAAATTCCATTGATTTTTGTAAAAATGAAGTGATGTTTGCAGGGTGGCCGTTTTAATCGAAGACAAAAATTACCGGTCATTTCCCGGTTTTTTCTCGACTCAAAACATTTTTCACGGCCCATGAAATTTAAACAATCAAACTATATTCTAAACATTTTTCCATTTAAAGTAATAAACAATAAATTAAAACATTCAAAATGGAACACTTGAATTCCAAACTTGTAAAATTGAAGTTTAAAAGTTTTCAGTTCAAAAATTGTGTATTCAAATGCTAAAAAATTGACATATAACAAATGGAAGGTACTAACACTTTTCAATTAAAAAATGTTAAATAAAATGCAAATAAACTGCAAATTTGAGAACTTTTATAAATTATAGAGTTCAAAGATTCAGATTAAGTTCCAAAAATATAAATCCACGTTAACATTTTCAATAGTCTAAATTAAAGAATCAAGCAATGAACTTTCAAAATTATATTATTTTAAGTAATTTTAAGCTATACACATCAAAAATTAAAAAATAATTTTTTAAACTTAACATTTCTATATTTAGAAGTTAAATTATTTTTATTTTATATAGTCTAGGCATCCTTCAAAAGCTTAAAAATTTTATTCTAAAAACTTGAGAAATTTAGAAGTGGTTTAAAATTTTTCCAAATTCAATTGAATTTTTTCTATAACTTCTAGAAAATCCGGCAAATTTAAAAAAATTTGAATTTGAATTTATAAATATCAATAAAACACTTATTATTTGTACAAATATTAGAGTAATTTTAAGAGATATTTAGAAGTTTTAAAACGATTTGAATTAAATTTAGAACTTCAAATAATTTCAAATATACAGCCGAATTTAAAATAAAATGTAGATTTTTGCAGATTTCCAACAAAAATTTAGAATTTTTTTAAGAATTGCGAAAGACTTCAAACGAATAAAAAATTTTCTCAAGATTCTTCGGAAAATTGAAAATGATTTTTCACTTTGAAAAATTATTTAAGATTTTAAGGATTTTTTTATTCATTTGCAGGATTTTCAAAAATAGTTGGAAAATTTAGATTAATTTTAAAATATATTTAGAGGTTCTGAAAAAAATGTTAACACACTTCTTTTAAATTACTTGAAACAATTTCAAGTTTTTAATTCATTTTAAATCTTTCAAAAAATTTTTAATATCTCTTAAAATTACTTAAATTTTTTCTACAAATAATAAGTGTTCAATTGTTATATATGCGTCAAAATTTAACAATTTAACTTATAAATTAAGCACTTTTTAAAAAGAGCAATTCAAATTGTAAAGCTAACAGTTTAAAAGTTCTTCGAAAATCTAAAGATTCAAAGCTTTCTATGTAAAACAATTCAGTTTCAAATTGTTTTCTTTTAAATATTTGGTTTCAATTTACTCGTCTTTAATGAACAGTGAAATATTGCGAAATATTAAATACTTATTCTTTTTCTACATTAAGAAATTTCAAATTAAATGGGATAAAAATTAAATAATTTAGACTCACAATATTTGAAATTTAATAAAAACCTTCAATTATGACTATAATATTATTATTTTTAAGTTGAAAATAGTAAATCGCATGTTTACATTTTTTAATGGCTAAACAAATTAATAAAAATAATATGCTGATAAATTTATTTATTAAATTTAATATAAAAAATAATATAAAGGAAGACCTGAAACTCTGAATTAAAAATATATTATTGATAAATCATGAATATTTTATTTAAAAATAAAATTATCGGAATAAATAACACATAAATTTCAATTCTTATCAAGACTTTCGGATGGAAACAGTTACAATATGGAAATTCACAAATTTTGAACGGATCTAGAATTCTTTGTTCAAATCAATTATTGTTCAGATGTCTATACTTAGAGTACAGATACACTTGAAAAATAATTTATTTATTTATATTTACAGTTAATAAAATAAAACTGTTTTATATCAAAAAGTTTCAACTTCAAATGCTTTTAATTTTTAATTGTTTAAATCTTCAAAACTGCACTTTAATTATTTAAAAAACTGTTGAAATCGAACTTGGGCACATTTTTCTTCTAAAAATTCGTAAAATTCTCGGTTACCTGGAACGGCAGCCATCCTGTTTTTATTTTTAAACAATCGATTTTAAAAACTTCTCATTTTTAATTTTTGTTAACCTTTAAAACTACATTTTCAAATTCTTTGAATTAAAAAATATATGCTTAAAAATTAAAAATCTAAACTGGAATATTTTTAAAGTGAAAGATTTACGAATTAAGCATTCTAAACTAAATGATATAATAACTTATAAAAATTACAATTTGAAAAATTAGTATAAGAACGGTTGAAATCAAAGTTGGTCAAAATTTTGATTCTAAAAATTTGGTAAAATTCCTGGTCAAATAAAATTCCCGGTCATTTCCCAGTTTTCCAGGTTTCCCGATCCAGCGGCCACCCTTATTTGAAAAATGTAAAGGAAACGAAGAGAATTTGGTAAAACTCAGAAAAATTCAAGCTCAATTTAAAAAAATCAAGTGTATTGAAAATAATTCATTAAATTCAGTAAGTTTGTCATATGTTTAGAAAAATTCAAGGGAATTCAAAAGAATTTGATGAATTGTCTGTGAAATTGAGGTGAGTTTAAAAGACTACTAGATAAATTACACAAAGAAAAATCATTGAATTAACTAGAATGTAGTGAATCTAGAAGATTTCAAGTAAATTAAAAAAATATCAACAGAATTACAAAGAACTTACAAGAATTCAGGATGAATTAATAAGAATTCAGGGTGAATTCCAAATGAATTAAAATGAATTGCAAACAATTATTTTAAATCTCTTTAAATCTTTAAAACCCTACGAAATCCCTCATTTTTTGTGAATAAATTCTTTGAAATCCATTACTTCAAATGCTTTTAATCGTTCGAAATATCTTGAAATTTTTTTACTCTTGATAATTACTTGAAATTTACAAAAATGATCTTATATTTTTAGTCTTTTGGAATCATTTCCAATTAATTAAATCTATGAAAAATACCATAAGATAATTCAAATCCTTTAAAATCTGTTGAAACCTCCTTAATCTTTCGAAAGCTCTTGAAAATTCTTTGGATTCGTTTTACTAAAATCGAAAAAATATTTCAAATCTTTTTAAAACTTTTGAAATCCCTTGAATTTTTTTAAACTCTTGAAAATTTCTTCAAATTAAGAAAATAAATTCATAATACCTTGAAATCTTTTGAAATATCCTAAGATGTTAAATATTCTTTAAAATCTTTTAAGATCCCTTAAAAATTTTGTATGTGCTTGAAACTTATTTGGAATTTTTTAAATGCCCTTAAATCTTTAAAATTCTTTCAAATGACTTAAAATAATTAAAATCTATTAAAAACACCATAAGATATTTTAAAACCTGTAAAAAAATTTGGAACTCCTTGAAATTTGGTTAAGATCTTGAAAATTTCTTGGAAAATTAAAAAAAAAAACCTAAAATCGTTAGATTTTTTTGAAATCCCTTAAAAAATTTACTGACATGAATGGAAAATTCATTGGAATCTTTTAAAATATACTAAAATGTTAACAATTATTTCAAATGTTTTGAAATGCTTTGACATGTTTTTTAAAGCTGTTGAAAATTACTCAGCCTTTTTTTTTAAATACACTGAAATCTTTAAAATCCTTTAGAATAATTTCTCTTTATTATAATGTATTAAAATACCATACGATATTTTAAATTCTGTCAAATCTTTTGAAATCCTTTACAAAATTTTTAAGCTCTTAAAAATTCCTTGGAAAGTTTCAAAATGCCCTAAAATCTTTAAAATTTATTTGAAATATTTAAAAACTTTAAAATTATTTGGAATTTTGTAAAATACGCTTAAATCCTTTTTAATCGCACCCAAGTATTAATATTTATTAAAAATATACTTAAAATCTTGTAAAACCTATTAAAACCCCTTGAAATTTTGTTCAGCCCTTGAAAATTTCTCAAAAATTTAAAAAATACCGCATATTCTTTAAAATTCATTGAAATCCCTTCAAATTATTGAAATCAATGGAAAATTCCTTGGATTCTTTTAGAATATCCTAAAATGTAAAAATTTCTGTCAAATAAATTTATAAAAATCTATTTAGAATACCATATGATATTTTAAATCCTGTAATATCTTCCGAAATCTCTTGGTATTTGTTAATACTCTTGAAAACTCTTTGTTTTAATACTCTTAAATCTTTAAAATTCCTTGAAATCTCTTCAAAATATGTAAATCATTTGAAAATTCCTTGGAATCTTTTAAACTATAGTAAATTGTTTAAAATTCCTTAAAATCTTTGGAAATAAATTTTAACCATTAAAAATCCCTTCAAATTATTAATGTATGTTAATAATGTTAGGAATATTCTAAAATACTCTGAAATATTTTTAAAGAATTCAGAAAAAATAAAAAAAAAGTATAGGCATGAATTCGCTAGAGATTAACCGATGGGTTAATTTATTCAAAGAAAGAATAAAAGTGATTTCTCAATTTAAAAAATCGCTTTTTAATATAATATGATTATAAATAAAAGTATTTTACCTGTGAATTGCGAATAACAATGCCAAAGCCGCCACAGTTTTTTCTCCTCCCGAAAGATTGGACATGGGCTGGAATCGCTTACCAGGAGCGACACAATTATAATTAATTCCATCCAAATAGGGTTCTTCTGGATTTTCCGGACCCAAGAAAGCTTGGGCTGATAAATTTTTCGCTAAACTCTGTAGAAAATATCATGATTAGTAATTTTTGACAAATTATACTCCTCTTAACCCTGAAATGGCATACTGGGTGTAAAACACCCAGCGACTTATTTGCGCTTTAACAAAACGTACCAAATTCAAGAAAATGGAACATATGGCGCCAGATTAACAAATGACATGAAAACCTATTTTTCTATGTCATTTAGTATTCAAGTAAAATTTTAAGTAATAATATCAAAAACTTAAAAAGTTATGAATTTTAGAGTGAAAGAAGTCATTTTTTTCCAAAAAGGATTTTTTAAACTAGAATAAGGTAAACTGATTAGACAATTACCTTGTAAATAGGATCTATCTCGTTTGCGACGTGTTCGAAACATGCCATGAATCTGTCATGTCGTTCCTTTTTGACTTTTTCGAACTGCGTCTTTGCCTTCTTGGCCTTTTTACGAGCCTGATCAAATTCCTCATTCGTCTCTTGTAGTTTTTCTTTAGCCAAGTATAATTTTTGGATAGCCTAAGGTGCATTAAAAAAAAAGCAATTAAAATCGTTAAATGCACTTTTTTTAATACAAAAATGGGGTATGATAAAGAAGTTATTATAAATAATATATTTTTTATAGTTGTGGATAGTCATTTTTCTGTTTTTAAAATAAATTTTGTAGCTATATTTGAAAATATTTGTAAAAAGATTAAAACAACAACAAAACATTAGTAGGCTGTCTTGAGCTGTTTACAAATATTTTTAAATATAGCTACAAAATTAATTTAAAAAGCAGAAAAATGACTACCGGCAACTACAAAAAATCTACTTCCTCTAATAACTTCTTTATCATAACCCATTTTTGTAAAAAAATTTGATAAGCTTAAAGAATAAAAAATAGAAAAACATTAAAACTTGAAAATGATCATATTTAAGTTTATTTGTTTTTTATTCTTTCAACTCATTTACATTTTTCTCATGTATTTCTTTTAATACAAATTTCGGAGGTATTCAACATATTTTTTAGAAATAGGTAGAAAGTTTTTTTTATTCAAAATTAATTCTATTAAATGAAAATTTAACTCCTCCATTTTATTTTAAAAATGATCTTTTTTAGTTTAATAAATCGACCGTTTAGTAAACAAAATTTAGAAACAAAAATTATAAATTAAAAGTTAAATATGATTTTATGATATATAAACTAATAACATTAAATTAATTTTATGCAGTGAATATGTTATTCGTATTTTACTGTAAAATTCATTTAATTCAATTTAATTGAAATTTATGAATAAATTTCTTAATTTAAATTGATGTAACATCACATCAATTGTTCAAAATGTTCAGAAAAAATGTAAGTAATTTGTTGAAAATTCGTGTTTTTTGGTAAAACATTAATCTTCTTGATTGAAAACTTAGCTACTCAGTTTGAAATTTACGTATTTTGTTGATAATTCATCTTTTTTGGTTAATAATTTAACTATTTGGTAAAAAATGAACGTTTTGTTGAAAATCCATATTTTCGGGTTAAAAATTCATTTCTTCTACAGAATATAATGCAATTATTTGGTTGGAAATTCAAATGTTAGGTTAAAAATTAACTTTTTGTTGAAAATTTCATTGTTTTGTAAAAAAAATCGTCTGTGTTGAAAAATAAACTATTTTGTTAAACATTGATCTTTTTAGTTTAAAATTCATCCGTTTCTGTAGAAATTTCACCTTTTTTGGTTAAAATGAACTTTTTTGTAAAAAGTTCAACTTTTTCAAAAGGAAATTCGTATTTTCAGCTCGAAAATTCAACAATTTGATGAAAAAATGTAATAATTCGGTCGAAAATTGAGGTATTTTGTTAAAAATTCAATAGCTTGGTTGAAAAAATAACTATTTTGTGAAAATGATCTTTTTTGGATGCATTGAACTGTTTTTGATACAAAATTAAGGTATATTTTGGTTAAAAATTCAACTTTTTTGTAGAAATTTCGTCGGTTTTGTTTGAAAATTTATCAATTTGATGTAAAATTCAACTATTTGGTAACAAATTAAAATTTTTTGTACAAAATTCGTTTTTTTACATTAAAAATCAATTATTAAATGAAAATTTTACTATTCCATTTTTGGTCAAAAGTTTATCTTTATTAGTTTAAAAATTAAACTATTTAGTTTGAAATTTTTATAAACTTCATTAAAAATGTATGTATTTTATGGAAAATTCATTTTTTTGGTAGAAAATTAATCTCCTGCTTAGAAAATTATCCTTTTCGATCGAATTGACCTGTTTTGGATTTAAAATGAAAATATTTCTTAGTTAGAAAATCCACGATTACATTTTTTTTTGAAAATTCATATTTTTTCCTTGAAACTCCAACTTTTTGGTGGTCAAATTCACAACAACAAAAATATTCTACAAAAAACGTCAAAACTTACGAAACATAAAAAAAGGGAAAGCGTTGTTCAAAATTTGAGAAAAAGAATGTACGTAATTTATGTGCGTCACCCAATCAGCCATTGAGACAATTTTCCGGTATATTCTGATTCGTTGAGATGGCGGACATATTTTAACCAATCAAAAAAGAAGTTCAAAAATATTCTGTTATTTTAATAAGGGTGGCGATTCGGCGGACAATTTTGAAGTCCCGGTCATTTCCCTGTCAAGTTTTTCAATTTTCTCGGTCAACTAAAAGTAACAGATTAATATTTTCCGAAAAATGCAATAGTTAAACTTTCAGTTGAAAATATTAATTTTGAACAACAAAAAAACAGATTTTCAACACGTTAGTTCAATTTTCAACCTAACTGATGAATTTTCAAATAAAATTATCAATATTCAACTGGAATAGTTAAATTTTAAATCAAACAGATGAATTTTTAAACAAGAAAATTAATTTTCAAATAAGAAGATAAATTCCTGACCAAACATACTATTTTTCAACAAATGAAATGAATTTTTAATTACAGAAGATAATTTTTCAACCAAATAGTTGAACTTTGTTCTAAAAAATAATAATAAATTTCAACAAAAAATGGAATAGTAACAGTTTTAGTTTAAAAAAAATCATTTTACACCAAACATAAGAGTTTTCAAGTAGACGAATTACTGTTCAACTGAAATAGTAGAATTATTAAGTAAAAAATTATTTTTAATACAAAAGATAAATTTTCAAACAAAACTTAAATAAGTCAATTTTAAGTTAAATAAAGAATATTCAACCAAACAGATGAATTTTCAACTAAAACTATGGAATATTCAAGTGGAATAAGTTAAATTTTCAGTTAAAAATTACTTTAAAAAAAATAGTTACATTGAATTTTGAATCAAAGAGATTGATTTTCAACCAAGAAGGGCTAATTTATATTTTAAAAAATTAAATAAAAAAATGCAACTAAAAAAGATAATTTTTCAACCAAAAATTGAATAATTAAATTATTAGTCAAAAAATTAATATTCAACCAACGAGATGAATTTTTAACTGAAATTATAGAATAGTCAATTAGAATAATAGTTAAATTTTTAGTTAAAAAGGCAAAATAATAGTCAACCAAGAAACATCTAAATAAACAAGCGTTCAATCAAACAGCACATTTTTCAATCAAAGAACTACATTTTCAATTTAAGTGATTAATCTTTAAGCAAAAAAATATATTTTTTAACAAAATAGTTTAACTTTACACTAAATAATTTTATTTCCAGCCAAAAAGATGAATTTTTAACTAAAATGATAAATATTTAAATGGAATATAAGAATTTTTAATTGAAAGGAAGAATCTTTAAACTCATCCAAATTGTTTAATTTTGAACTACAAAAGATCAATATTCAACAAAAACTGGAATAGTTCAATTTTACACTAAACTGATGAATTTTATGCTAAAAAGATGAATTTTCATCGATAAAGATTAATTTTCTTCAAAAAAGCAAATTTTGCACAAAACAGATAAATTTATGAACAACTACTCTGATTTCGAAATAGAAAATATCAATTTTTAACCAAATAGTTGTGGTTTCACCTAAAAAAGATACATTTTCAACCAAAAATAGGAATAGTTAATTTTTCTGTTGAAAAACTAACTCTTTAGCAACAAAAATGTATTTTAAGAAAAATAGTCTAATTTTCTACTGGTTTTCAACAAAGTAGTCATATTTTCAACCAAAGATGAATTTTCAATTAAAACTATGAATTAAAAAATTTCCTGTTCCAAGTGAAATTATATTTCTTTAGAGACACTCCATGTCCCTAAATAAAAACTATAATTAAATGATTATTTCTGTATGCTTCAAATATCAATTCGATTAACAAACATTAGAGAAAAAAATCTCATAGAGAAAAAAAATGGCAAAAGGTTTTTATTTTAATGAAAAAGAATAAACATTCAATAATAAATTCTGATTTAATATGAGTAAACTAAGATAATCTGAAAAATATGCAAATGTAAACAGATAAAAGTAGAAATCACTTTCCTAAATCAAATGAAATTATTAGCATGAAAACTTGAATTTTACTTACCTTCATATTGGGGGCTTGAATGCGCTGCATCGTATTCTGGATGTCAGTAATAGCTTTGTTCAATTTACTAGATGTTTTTTTGTAATCGTCTTCATCAATGTCTTTCAGGCGGTCGGAAAGAGATGAATAATCAATCGTGATTCGATTTTCCCGCTCCTGTTGTTGCTGCATACTCAAATTTGAATCGTTTGTTGTTTCATTATTCAAAGTCGTCTCGCCTGCAATATCTTCCATGTTCCCGCGAAGCATCGGAATCGCAATGTCCTCCATCTATGATAAAAATAATCATTTTACGACCCCATTTTATAGAATCAGATAAAAATTAACTATGTAATAAATGTATTACATGGTGGCCGTAAAAGGTATTTTTCAAAAATCCCTGATTTTTCACTGATTAATTTTTTATTTTCAGTGATCATTAATATTGAAAGACCAAAAATCTAACCTTGTAACATTTTTAATATAGAATCTTTCGTAAATGAAATAAAATAATTTTAAATTTAAATTCGTAAATTTGTAATATATTACACTCAATAACTTATTCGTAGAAGTGAGGAGGCCTATTTTTAACCATAAGTGACAAAAAGTGACTAATTTTCAACCCAAAAAGTGACTAAGAATGAAAATTAAACTTTCAATTGTAAAAATTAATTTTCAACCAAAAAAAGCAGGATTTTCAACAAAATATTTCAATTTTCAATTAAGGTGATTAATTTTCAAATAAAATTGCGAATATTCAACTGGAATAGTTCAATTTTAAACCAAAAATAGGAATTTTTAACTAAAATCATGAACATTTAACTGGAACATTAAAATTTTTAACCAAAAAGATGAATTTTTAAATAAGAAGATTAATTTTCAAATAAAAAGTTTAATTTTCTATAAAAAATACAATTTTTCAATAAAATACATGAATTTATAATGAACAAGTTCAATTTTTAATTAAAGAAGACAAATTTTTAACCAAATAGTTGGATTTTAAAACAAAAAAAAAAATAATTTTTATTAAAAAAGATAAATTTTCAACCAAAACTTATGATATTGAAGTTCAAGTTAAATCAAATTAATGTTTAACTAAACAGATTACTTTTCAACTACAAATATGGAATTTACAATTGCAATAAGTTCAATTTCCAGTTAAGAAAATTTACGTTCAACAAAGAAAACTATTTTTTTAAAAATAATTTTAAAAAATAGTTATAGTTTCAAAAAAACTTATGAATTTTCAAATAAAATTGTAAATATTTAACTGCATTAGTTGAACTTTAAACCAGAAAGATGAGTTTTTAACTGAAATGATGAATCTTTTACTATAATAATTGCATTTTTGGACACAAAGATTAGAAAAGATTATTTTTTAACCAAAAATTTAATAATTACATTTTTAGTCTAAATATGAATGCTCAAACGAAGAAATGATCTTTTAAATAAATATATGGAACATTCAACTGAAATAATAGTTACATTCTCAGTTGAAAAAACAATAATTTTCAACCGATAAACATGCAAAGAAAAAACAAGTTTCCAATCGAACAGCTTATTTTTCAAATAAAGAAATACATTTTTAAATAAAACGATTAATCTTTAAAAACAATAAAATTAATTTTTTTTAAATGTTTAACTTTCAGCCAAATAATTTTATTTCCAACTTAAAAGATGAATTTTCAACTAAAATGCTAAATATTTAACTGTAATACTTGTATTTTTTACCGAAAAGAAGAATTTACAAACAAGAAGATTAACTTTAAAAGAAAAAGATAATTTTCTGCAAAAAAATCGTTTGTTTAACAAAATACGTGAATTTTAAATGAAATATTTAAATTTTCAAATAAGAAAGGCCAATTTCCATCCAAATTGTTGAATGTTGAACTAGAAAAGATCAATTTGTAACTAAAAAGGGTTATCATTCAAAGAAATTAATTTTTAACCAAACTGATGAACCTTCAACTTGGAGAGTTGAATTTTATCCCAAAAAGATTAAAATAGAACCATGAAAATTAAAATTTTTACAAAAAAGACCAATTTTCCACGAAGTACATAAATTTTCAACCAAATAATTTTAAAAAAATATTAACTGATTTTCAACAAAGTAGTTACATTTTCAAAGAGAGGCGAATTTTAAATTAAAACAATAAATCTTTAACCAAAAAAATTAATTTTTAAGAAAGGAGTTTAACATTCAATCAAATAGTTAAATTTTTAACTAAAAAAATAATAATTCGCAAAGAACAATGTAAAAAAATTTCTGTTATAATTCAGAAATATTTTTCCTTTAAAGTTTAAGAAATTTAAATGTGATCAAAACCAAATTAAAAATCCTTTTTAACAAAATACTACTTCTACTCTAAAAACTGCTTGAAGTACTCTCTTTATCTAAAATTTATAAGAGGAAATTTTCATATTGCGATGAGTTCTGACTTCAAAAAGGCATTTTTTTCAATTACTTTCTTCTAAATCCGAATTATAATTCTTTTAAAAAATGCCTGTTCCATGTAAAAAATTCTCTGTTCCAAGTGAAATCATATTTCTTTACCGAAAATGCTTGTCAAAAATAAAAACGAGAATTATTTTCTAAAATTCCCTGTTCCAAATTGAATAAACTAGGACTAACAAAATAAATAAAAACCCTAAAACACACCCTAAAATCTTTCAAATTTCTTCACATGATTTAAATGTATTTAAAATGTCTTCGAATTTTTTAAAAAAGCATACCAAATTTTTAAATAATTCAAGAAAATTTAGAAGTAGGTTTAGATCTGAATTCAATAGTCGTCAATTTATTAAAAGAAAAGTCACTTTTCATTTTAAAAAAGTGGCTATAATGGCTTTATCTTAAAAAAAGTATCTAAAAGTGATTTGAGCAGTGATTATGAGACAATGAATTTAAAAAAATGGAACACTAAAGCTAAAAAAATGTCCACTTCAGGTAATAAAAACTGAGCTGCAAATGAAAGCACTCAAAGTGGAACTGTTAAATTTTGAACTTTTAAAATTGAAATTCAAAAGTTTTTAATTAAAAAATTTTGTATTCAAATGCTAAATAATTTACGCGTGTAAGATTAAAGGTACGAACATTTTTCAATATAAAAAAATATAAATCTTGTTATCATTTTCAATGCTCTAAATTAAAAAATCAATCAATGAACTTTAAAGTTTTCAAAATTATATAATTTTAAGGAATTTTAAGCTAGAAACATCAAATATCGAAAAATTAAAAAAATTTTAACTGAACACTTCTTAAATTACAAATTCAATTATTTTCTTTTTAAATAGTTTAAACATTCTTCGAAAGCTTCAAAATTTTATTTCAAAATTTTAAGAAATCTAAAAATTGTTTTAAATTTGTTTTAAATTTAAAATTATTTTGAACTTTTTTTCAGAACTTCTAAATATGTGTCAAAATGAATTGAATTTTGTCTACAATTTTCAGAAAACCCTGCAAATTTTAGAAAATTTCTTTATAATTTGGATGTATAAATAACAATTGAACATTTATTATTTGTAGGCGAAATTTGAGTAATTTTAAGAGATATGTAGATGTTTTAAAAATATTTCTAGCTTAATGTAAAACAAAATGTAGATTTTCGCAGATTTTAAACAAAAAAAAAATTAATTCTTTTCAAGAATTATAAAAGGCTTCAAAAGAATAAAAACATTTTCTTAAGATGCATAGGAAAATTAAAAATAATTTTTCATTTTGAAAAATAATTTTATGAGAATATTTAAAAAGTTTTTCAAAGATTTAAACAAAATTACTAAAATTTTTTCTACAAATGTTCATTTGTAAATTATACATCAAAATTTAGAATTTTCACTTACAAATTAAGCATTTTTCAAATACAACATTTAGAGTGGCAATATTCAAAGTTTAAATGCTCTTCGAAATTTTAACGATTCCATGTTTTCTATGCCAAACAATTCAGTTAAAGATTATTTACTTTCAAATATTTTGTTTCAATTTACTTGTCTTAAATATAAATTCAAATATTGCTAAATAATCAATAATTAATCTTTTTTTTAATTGAAAATTTCGAATTGAATAGGTTAAAAATTCAATATTTTAGACTGAAACAATATTTTAAATTGAATAAAATCCTTCAATTAAGAATATATTATTATGAAGTTATTTATAAGTTGAAAATAGTTCATAAACTTTCAGTCACATGTTCACATTTGTTTAATGACTAAGACTTTCAAATTAAAATTATTTAATTATTTAATTAAAAAATTATTTATTTATCAAATAAAAATGTTTTTTATCCCAAATTTTCAACATCAAAGGTTTTTATGTTTAGTTGTCTTTGATAAAGCATATAAAAATTCTTTAAATTAAAAGTGTAAGCTTAAAAATAAAAAGGTTTAATGGAAAATTTGTAATGTAAAAAAATTCTGAATGACGCATTATAAGCTAAATAATAGTATAATTGAAAAACATAAAAATTCAACTAATTATTTAAAAACTGTTGAAATCGAAAGTGGACAGATTTTTCTTCTACAAATTTGCCAAATTCTCGGTAAAAAAAAAATCACTGTCATTTCCCGGCTTTTCCCGGTCTCAAAAAATTCCCGGTCATTTCCCTGCCCAGCAGCCACCCTGTTAAAGTATTTTTAAAGCAGTCCTTTGAATTTTTCATTTTTTTAAATCCCTGAATTTTCCCTGACCAACAAAATTGCCTGATTTTTTTTTCTGATTTTTAGTTTTCTCTAGACTGCGGCCACCCTGCATTAGCATCGTGTTTAATTAAAAATTAATTATTATTCAAACCTTGCAATTCATCAGAATATTGTGGCGCTCAGATTTTTTCTGTTCAATTTTATTTTCGACTGAATTAAATTGCTTTTGCGCAGCTATAATATCTTTAGCGATTGTTCCAACTTCCCGCCGACACTTTCCCATTTCTTCCTCCTTTGCATCAACTTCCATCTTCTTATTATTACGCTGCGACTTTAATTTCTCAATCTGAGTCTCGTCATTTTCCATCTCTGCTCTTTGATTAGCTTCAGTTTGTTTGGCAGATTCCCACTGATCTTCTGCGTCCTGCACTGCGCGTTCCCACCTCAAAACATTACCTAAAATTGTTTCAAGTTTGTGGATTTTTACTAATGTACAATCAAATCCTATCTAAAAAAAAAATAGGTCAAACGAAATTATTGAAAATCTTCTGTTTTCGGTTTTTTCATTTGAGTTTTCTGGAATTTTGTGAATCGCAATTTCCAAATGAGGAATTTTAATTCTAAAACTGTGTTTCCAAAAGAAAATATTAAAATTGTAAATGATTATTTAATAATAAAGGCAACAATACTTTGTTCTTATTTTAGCGTTTCGACGAAAACAGTAATTCTATTTAATGATAAAAATGATTTCTGAATCTTTCTAAACATTATTGATAAAAGAGAACATTTTAATTTTAATTGTCTTTCATCATTGGGAAATAATTTTGTTCTTAATATGTAGCTACCAGACTATTATTTATAAACTTTCACTCAAATTCAAAGAGATGAGAAAAATTAAATTATAGACAAAAACTTAGAATATCTCACTTTACGAAATTTAGACTTGTAGAAAACAATAAAAAAAATTTCGGTGTCGATAACCAAAAAATTACCGGTAACGACACATTTTAAACAAAATACAGATTTTAAAAAATTTGGAAATAAAATTTTGAAGCTTTTTAAGGATTTTGAAGGTCTTATTCAAGATAATGCATTTTTTTTCTTAAGATTCAAGGAAAAATGTGAATTAATTTGTTATTGAAAATTGAATTTGAAGAAAATATTTTTAAATATTTTAAATGATTTTTTTAATTTTTTGAAAAGAATTTAGAAGATTTCAAACCAATATTTTTCAAACTTGCAAGATTATAAAATTTTAGTTTTGAAAGAATAAAACACTAATTTTATTTTAAACAAAATGTAGATTTTTGATGATTTCGAACAAAAAATGTAAAAGCTTTTTAAAATCATTGAAAGGTTACTAGAAGGAAATAAAAAAAATTCTCTTAAGGTTTCTCGAACAATTTTTTATGTTTTTTTAATCTAGAATTCGAATCACTTTAAAAGACATGTGCAATTTTTAAAAGTTCAAGAATAATAAAAATTTTCCAAAAAATTAAAACAAAAGGTAGATTTTTTAAAATTTCGAAATAAAATGTTTATTGAAAAAAAGGTTGTGAAACTTTTTAAGATAATAAAATTTTTTCTTAAGATGCCTGGGAATACTTAAAGAGGTTCTTTATTTTAAAAACTTAATTTGAAAAGAATATTTAAAATTATTACGAAACATTACTAAGGATTTTCAAATTTGTCAAAAATGAATCCGGAAGTTAAAAAAAAAAAAATTATGAATAATTCGATTCAGTTTAAAAGATATTTCAGAATTTGTTGAATTTTGAAGTCACAAAAATATTTTAAAACTTATAAAAATTTTCGAACGTTTATAAAATATTCTTAAATTTTTTCTAAACGTCAAAAAGTTTTTTTGTATCTTGAATTAAAAAACAATTAAATTAAATCTACAAATAATCCGCTTTAATAAGAAAAACCATTGGAAATCTTATTCGAGTTAAAAACAATTTATGCTTTTTAATATTCTTGTACGATTAAATTAAAACTTTCAAATTATCTAAAAAATTATGAAAAATATTATACACGTTTTATGTTGGTGCTTTTCACTGGAAATTAGTATCTTCAAAAAGAAATTTAATATAAAACCATAAAGTTTCAAAAACATAAAATTTATACAAATTTTAGGTTTGTTATAGTTTTTTCACCGCAAATTAGTATTTTTATACAAAAATTCCAAATTTCCAAGAATTTTAGGTTTTCTAGCATCTTACTTCGCAAATAGGCATTTTAATGATAAATGATTAGGTTTTAAAGATAAAAGAAATGAAATTTTTAAACAAAAATCATTACACTTTCAAGATTGATAATTTTTGAACAATTATAGGTTTTATTGGCGTATAATAGCGAAAATTGGTATAAAAAAAATACAATTTGAACCAGATTAAAAATTTTGTAACATTTAAAAAAAATTTTATATAAAAATCATCAGATTTCAAAGAAAATTCATAATATTTTAACAATTTTAAGTCATGGTTAACATTCGACACCAAAAATTGTATTTTTTAACAAAAATCATAATTTGAACAAGATTTATAATATTTTAAGAATTTTGAATTATATTAGTGTTTTTTATCTGGTTATATTACTTCGAGAACGGTAACTAGAATGAGAATATTACAAAGAATATAACCGAGAAATAAAT
The DNA here is from genome assembly GCF_010883055.1 of Belonocnema kinseyi. NCBI lineage: Eukaryota > Metazoa > Arthropoda > Insecta > Hymenoptera > Cynipidae > Belonocnema > Belonocnema kinseyi. Next base: position 34,072,591 of record NC_046666.1, on the reverse strand, counting down.
TCTCTGAGAATTTATGAGAATCTCAGAATTTATTTTAATTAATAGAAAATTGCATTTTTTCGTTAACTTTTCGGTTGAAAATTTAACTCTTTTTTAAAACCTATTATAATATTTTCTTGAAAACTTAACCATTTTGTAGAAAATTAACTTTTTGTTTAAAATTTACATTTTTGCGTTAAAAAATGAACTGAAATATTGTCTGCATGAAAGTTCCACTTATATAAAAATATATTGTTTTTTATTACAAATTCATCTGTTTTAGTACAAAATTGATATTTTTTGGATAAAAATGCAGCTGTTTGGTTAGAAATTAAGCTATCATAATAGCTTCTTTAAAACTTAACTATTTCGTAGAAAATTTACTTTTTGTTTAAAATTTACATTTTAGTGTTGAAAAATGAACTGAAATATTGTCTGCATGAAAGTTCCACTTATAAAAAAAGGTTTTTTATTACAAATTCATCTGTTTTAGTACAAAATTGGTCTTTTTTTGATAAAAATGCAACTATTTGGTAGAGAATTTAACTATTTTCTTAAAAATTCAACCTTTATGGTTAAAAAAATTCGTCTTTTTGGATTGAAAATTCAGTTTTTTTCGTAGAAACTTATTTTTTTGTTAAAAAAATCTATTTTTGATGCTACTGAGTTAATTGGAATTGTTTTTGAATGAAAACTCAACTTTTTTGTAATGAAAAGTTTTTCTGCTGTAAGATTAATTTCATATTTTTTGATAAAAATGCAAACTATTTGTTAGAGAATTCAACAATTTTGTTAAAAAGTCATCCCTTTTGGTTAAAATTTCGTCTTTTTGGATTCAAAATTGAATTTTTTAAGTAGAAAATTATTTCTTATCAAAAAATTCATAGTTTCATCGAGAAAACTCAACTAAAATCGTATTCAACAGAAAATTCAACTATTTTTTTGAATTTATATCTTTTTGATTTACAACTTCATCTTTTTAGAAGAAATTTCATTTTTTGTATGAAAATGCAACTTTTTGGTGAAAAATCGTTCTTCTTTGCTTGATAATTCAACTAATATGTTTAAAACATTTGGTAGAATCGCTTTAAGAAATCACTTTTTTTTTGTTAAAGATTTGTATCTTAAGTTGAAAAGTTCTCTCGTTGGTTAAAAGTTTAATTATCCTGTTATAAATTATTCTTTTTTAATTGAAAATTCAACTACTTGGGTCAAACTTAAACTAAATTGTGAAATTTTTTTATTCAAGGCTTATGTCTGGTTGAAAACTTAATTGTTTAGTGGAAAATACTTGTTCTTTTTGTTTGTTTAGAATTAATTTTTTAACAAAAAATGGAACTTTTCCACTTTTTAAGATTGATATTTTTTAGTTAAAATTTGCGTTTTTTTGTGAAAAAATTATTTTTTAGTTTGAAATTTCATTTTTTTTTGCGTAACAATGCATCAGTTTCGTGGAAAATTAATTTTTTGTTGAACAATCATATTTTTTGTTTGAAAATTGAATTTATGTACAGAAAATTTGTCTTCTGGTTTTGAAGGTTCAATAATTTAGATAAACTTTTATTTATTTTTTGAGTGAAAAATCTTTATTTGTTGAAAATTCGTCTTTATGGTTTTAAAATAATTTTCTTTTAGCTGTATAAATTAAATTTTTTTGTTGATTAAAATATAAACTATGACACTTTTTCATTGACAATTTGTCTTTTTAGGTTGAATATTCAACTATTATGTTAAAAAATCAATTATTTTGTTGAAAATTCCAGTATTTTGTTAAAGAGTCATATTTTAAAGTAAAAAAACTTTTTTTTAAAAATAAATTAATACACTTAAAAATTTTAAATTTGTATATGAAACACTGTTATTTCGCTTATAAAATATTCTATGGTGAAAACTTCATAAGATTAAAATGCTGGTATTTGAATATTAAGGATTTGAAATGAAAAATTAGTCAAAGAAAAATCAGAGAATTTTGAAAATGTCACGCGTCTAAGTTTTCCGGGAGTGGGGTCTTCTTATTCTACTTCGTGGTATTTATTAATACGGAACTAGAAAATAATTTATATTCAACCGATGATATAACCTGAACAATAAAAATATTGTTAAAAATCATAAATACTTTTAAATTCTCCTAAATTCTGTCATATTCTCGGTTATATAACCTGAACTTGAATTCTCGAGAATTTAAGAACTCTAGATTAATCTACTTGTTAAACAAAAAGCATTAGGTTAAAAGAAGATTGACTATTTAGAAGAATTTTTTGTTAATATATCTGTTATTTGATTAAAATTGCAATTGTTAATAAAAAATCATTCGATTTCAAAAAATATTTACAATATTTTAACATTAATTTGGTATTTTAGCTACTTTAAACAAAAATCATTTGACTTTACCCTAAAAAATTAAGATATACCAATTTACATCAATTATCAAAAAAACTGTCTTGCTTTTCTATTATATTATTTTAGATAAAAGATAACTATGAAAATCTAAAAATTTATACTAACATTAATTTTATACTTTAATTTAAAAATTGCGTCACAAAGAAATCATTTTTATTTAAACTCACTTTCTGTGTCACGCTGCTTTTCGAAATCCAACTGACTGTAGATACGATTGCATTGATTTTCAAATTCCATTCGCTTCTTCGCTCTTTCTTGCTGCGATCTAAAAATAAAAAGAATTAGCGACTAATGTTAATCATTTAAAATTTGATTAGTAATTCCTAGGAATTTTATTTACCTCAATTCTCTCTCTTCGTATTGGCGGATATTTGAAATTCCGATCGATTCGCAGAAACTGGCAAATACATCATCCTCGACGTTGTTCTTCTTCTCTTTGATGTCCTCGATCTTCATATCTCTTGCTGCCATTGTCTTTTCGATCGCTGCAATCTTCGGCTAAGCCCAAATAATAAAAAAAATATAGGGACCGTTCAAAAGCTACGTTACGCTATTTTGAAAACTTTTTCTATCCTATCCATTTAATATTTTAACAGACTTCACAGATTAAAATGCTCTCAAACGAGCGGAAATAAATGATTTTTCAAGGAAATCGGGGAATAAATTCATATAATTAAAATTAATGTACAGGAACAATATTGAATTCAATATAAAAGGTTTTAAATGTATGACCATAGAAGTAAAAATATTGCAACTTCTACAAAATATATGAATTTTAAAAATAAAAAAAAAAGATTAATGATAAACCAAGAATAATAATTTTCTACTAAATAGCACGAATTTCTAATAATTTATTTTAATTTTCAAACAAAGAGATGAATCTCTAAAAAAATCATTAGTTTCTAAGAAAGTAATCCAACTTCTAACAAAGTAGTTGAATTAAAAAAAAATTGAATTTTAGAGGGAAAATGTAATAGTTAATAATTCAGCAAAAAAGACGAATATTAAAAAAAAATAGTTGAATCCACAATACTAAAAAAGATGAATTTTCAATCCAAAATTGAATAGTTCAATTTTCAGTTAAAAAAATTAATTCTGAACCAAGAAAAAAATAATTTTCAACAAAATATTTCGATTTTCGATCAACGAGATGAATTTTAAAATAATGTGATGAGTATTCAACCAAAAATTTCAATTTTAACAAAATACTAGAATTCTCAACCATAACTTGAGTTTTCACTTGAGTTTTCAAAAACAACAAAATTAATTTTCTACCAAAAGAGATACATTTTTAACAAGATTATTTTCGACCAAACAAGCTAAATTTTTAAATAAAAAGGTAAATTTTCAACAAAAAAATATTAACTTTCTAACAAAATAGATACGTTTGAATTAAAGTAGTTGAGTTTTTAAGCTAAGAAGCCGAATGTTTTAGTAAACCATTGACTTTTCAACAAAATAGTAGAATTTCTAACCCAATAGTTAAATTTCCAACAATTTTTTCGAATACTTAAACAAATTATATAAAACTTCAACAAAAAACAATTGCATTTTGACCCAAATAGTTGAATTTTGTAAGCCAAGAAGACAATTTTTTAGGAAACAATTGAACTTTCAATCCTAAAGGACGAATTTTCTTTCCAAAAAGATGAATGTGCATCAAAAACGTTCATTTTTCCACCAAAAAAAGTTTAATTTTCAATTGAGTAGTTGAGTTGACAATAAAAAATATTCAAAGAAACGTTAAAAGAATGTAGAAGATGCCAAAGAAAAAATTTTCAATTTTGCAAGACTACAAAAACTCATTTTTTTCCAAAATGTAAATTTTTGATGATTTCGAACAAAAAATGTAGAAGCTTTTTAAAATCTTTGAAAGGTTACAAGAAAATAAAAACATTCTCTTACGATTTCTCGAACAATTTTTTATGTTTTTTATCCTAGAACATATATTTAAAGATATTATTTAATACTTATTATTGAATCCTTAATACTGAAAAAGATGCATTTTCAATCCAAAATTGAATAGATCAATTTTCAGGTTAAAAAATTAATCATAAATATTATTTAATAGTTATAAATAAAATAATTTTCAAATTAAAAAAATTTAATTCTTATTAAAAAACAGTCAAATTTATTCAGAAAAGATGAATTCTAAATGAAAAATATAATATTTGATATTTCAACCAAAAAAGATTTTAATTTAAAATCAAAAATAGTTGAATGCAACTGAAATATACGATTTAAAAAAATAATCGTTGAATCATCAACCAAAACAAAAGTTGAATTTTCTACACGAAAAAATAAATTTTCAAGCAAACATTAATTTTCTGCTACCAAAAATTTTTCAACCAGATAATTAAATCATCAACTCAAAAAGAATCATTTCAAACAAAAACTTGAATAAATAAATTTTCAGTTCAAAAAATAATGATTTTTGAACAAAAAAAAAACAACAAAAATTCAACAAAATAGATTAATTTCCAACCAAAGTGATGAATTTGCAACTAATAACATGAATTTTTAACAAAGCAGTGCAATTTTCAAAAGAGTAATTCAGTTTTCAGCAAGAATATTAATTTTCTACGAAAAAAGACCAATTAAGAAAAAAATACATAAATTTTCCACCAAAAAATGAATAGTTGAATTTAAATTTATTTTAAATTCAACAAAATAGTTCAATTTTAAACCCAAAAAACTAGTTTTTATCAAAGCAGTTCCATTTTCAACTAAGTTAGTCGAATTTTAAAATAATAAATACTGATTTTAAAATGAAAAATTTAATAATTGAATTTTCAATTAAAAACAATCAATTTTCAGTTGAGAAAATCAGTTGTTAACTAAAAAAAGAGTGCATTTTGTAAGAAAATAGTTAAATCTTCAATCAAATTTTATAATTTTTAACCGAAAAAGATGAACTAAAAATACACAACAGTACATACGAGGGTAGTTCAATAAGTCCTTAGAATGACCAACAAATGGCGCGCGAATCGCTCCAAATCATCTGTTTTCAGTCAGCACCACTCCCGACTAGA
>NC_046666.1:34060095-34067080 GCF_010883055.1 Belonocnema kinseyi | reverse complement strand
AAATTCGAATTGGTCGATCACCCACCGTATTCACCAGATTTAGCCCCCAGTGACTTTTTCTTATTTCCAAACTTGAAAAAATGGCTCGGTGGACAGAGATTTTCAGACAACGAAGCCGTCATTGCCTCTGTAAGTGCTTATTTTGAGGAACTTCCGAAAACGCACTTTTCTGAAGGATTAAAAATACTTGAAAAGCGATTGACTAAGTGTATAGAGCTCCAAGGAGATTATGTTGAAAAATAAAAAAAAATTTACCCAAAAAAAATTGTTTTTATACTTCATTCTAAGGACTTATTGAACTACCCTCGTATTTCAATTAAATAGAATTAGCTTTCAACGAAAAAACGTTGGATTTTTTTATTGGTTTCTATCAATTCAATTATAATCTAAGCGAAAAAACGGGAAGGTTTATTGACAATAGAGGGCGGGGGGGGGGGGGGGGGGGGGGCTCTTTTTAAAAAAGAAAAAAATTTGAAGCCTGTATTAAGATGTATTTACTTGCAAAATAAAATCACTCATTTAAATTTGTTTTTAAGCATTTCATAAGATTGTTATTCAAATTTTGTATTTTCCATGTGTGATGTCACATTCTTTGTTACCCCCCCTCCCACAGTGTTTAAATAGTAGAATTTAAAAAAGATAGAGGCAATGGTAATTTATTTAATGCTTACCCCAAACTTCTTCAATTCCTTTTCCAATGCACTCAACTCAGTATCTAATTCCGCGATTTGCTTTTTCTGAAAAAGGGAAAAATTTTTTTGAGCATATATTATATAATAGTTATATTTCAAATCCAGAAAAAATTTACTTACGGTAGCAACCAAGTCACTTTTGTTGTACTTTAAACGTGTCTCCAAACCTCGGATTTGAGACTCAACCGTGTTCAGTTCAGATTCCTTACGAGATTTTTTTAACATCTCTCTTAATTCTTCTGTTAATTTTTCCTAAAAGAGAAATTTTATTTGTAATACCTATCAAAAACCTTAAAAAGTTTCGAACTTTTATTTTAAAATCTTTAAAAATCAACATTTTGCTTTTAATTTTTCAGAATGCATTCAAATTTTTTATTCTTTTTGAGACTAAAAAATATTTGTAATATCTTTTAAAATGATTATAATTTTCATTTAAACTTTTAATAATTCCTTCAAATGTAAACCAATTCACTTCGAATCTTACAGATTATTTTTTGATAATTTTGAAAATGTTTTGAAATCTTTTCAAAGATTCTCTTGAAATTCATTTATTAGAATAAGAAATCATTTTCAATTTTTCTAGGAATATTAATACTTTTTTATTATTATTTTAAAACCTTTCAAAGTACTCAAAAAGCTTCTTTTTCTTCGAAATCTTCGAAAATCTTTATTTTCTTAAATTTGTTTTGAAATACTTTCAAGTTTTCAATTATTGTGTTCATTAAAATTGTTTCAATGTTATTTATTAATAAAATTGTTGTTTTTAAATTTTTCTAACTAATATGTTAATGTTAAAACCTTCAAACATCTATATTTTGTTAAATAATTTTGAACTCCTTTGAATTTTTAAATTAAACTTGAATATTTTCAAAACTTCTATATGTCACTTAAACTTCATTAAATTTTTTGTAAAATAATAATTGTTTAACTGTTATTTATACACGTAAATTCAACAATTTTACTAATAAATAATTATTTTAATAGAATAACTAAACTGTAACGTTCAAAGTTTACATTTTACTCTGAAATTTTAACGATTGAAGCTTTTCTGTTTCAAAACAGTTCAGTTAAAAATTGTTTTTGTTTGAATATTTGATTTACAATTGCTCATATGAAATAAACAGTCAAAAATTGCTGATGATTTAAAAATTGTTCTTTTTCTTAAAGAAAGATTTTCAAATTAAATGGGTTAAAAATGATCAGGATGGCCGTTTTAATCGAAGAAAAAAATTCACGGTCATTTCACGATTTTTTCCGGGTCGCAAACATTTTTCACGGCCAATAAAATAAAATAAAACTATATTCTAAACGTTTTTCCATATAAAGTAATAAGCAATAAACAACAAATTAAGGCGTTCAAAGTGGAACCCCTGCATTCCAAACTTTTAAAATTGAAGCTTAAAAGTTGTCAATTCAAAAATGTTCAATGAAATGCAAATAAACTGCAAATTTTAGAACTTTTATCAATTATAGAGTTCAAAGCTTCAGATTAAGTTTCAAAAATATAAATCCACGTTAACAGTTTCAATAGTCTAAATTAAAGAATCAAGCAATAAACTTTAAAAATTTTCAAAATTATATTATTTTAAGTAATTTTAAGCTAGACACATTACAAATTAAAAATAATTTTTTTAACTTAACAGTTCTTAAATTAATTTTATTTTAAATAGTCTAGGCCTCCTTTAAAAGCTGTAACATTTTATTTCAAAATCTTGAGAAATCTAGAAATGGTTTTAAATTTTTCCAAATTCAAAATTAATGTTTGAATTTTTTTCGGAACTTTTAAATATATTTCAAAATAAATTGAATTTTTTCTGCAACTTATAGAAAATCCTGCAAATTAAAAAAAAATTAATTTGAATTTATAAATAACAATAGAACACTTATTGTTTGTAAAAATATCAGAGTGATTTTAAGAGATATTTTGAAGTTTTAGAAAGATTCGAATTAAATTTAGAACTTCAAATAATTTAAAATACTTACAGTCGAATTTAAAATAAAATGCCGATTTTTGCAGATTTCAAACAAAAAATTTAGAATTTTTGAAAAATAATTTTTTTAACTTAACATTTCTGTAATTAGAAGTTAAACTATTTTTATTTTAAATAGTCTAGGCATACTTCAAAAGCTTTAAAATTTTATTTCAAAATCTTGAGAAATTTAGAAGTGGTTTAAAATTTTGCCAAATTCAAAATTATTTTAGAATCTTTTTCGGAACTTTTAAATAAATTTCAAAATGAATTGAATTTTTTCTATAGCTTTTAGCAAATCCTGCAAATTAAAAAAAATGGAATTAGAAATAACAATATTATATAAAATAAACAAAATAAAATAACCAAATATTAGAGTAATTTTAAGAGATATTTAGAAGTTTTAAAAAGATTCGAATTAAATTTATAACATGAAATAATTTCAAATACTTACAGCCGAATTTAAAATTAAATGTAGATTTTTTAAGATTTCAAACAAAAAATTTAGAATTTTTTAAAGTAATGTGAAAGACTTCAAAAGAATAAATAATTTTCTTATGATTCACAGGAAAATTGAAAATGATTTTTCACTTTGAAAAATTATTGTAACAGAAAGTTTAAGAAGATTTTAAGAGACTTAAATAATTATCAAAGAAGAACATGGAAGATTTTAAGGATTATTTTTTTATTTTTCAGGATTTTCAAAAATTGTAGGAAAATTTCGATTAATTTAAAAATATATTTAGAAGTTCTGAAAAAAATGTTAACACACTTCGTTTAAATTACTTGAAATAATTTCAAGTTTTTAGTTAATTTTGGATCTCTTCAAAACTTCTAAATATCTCTTAAAATTTCTCAAATTTTTTCTACAAATAATAAGTGTTCAATTGTTGAATATGTGTCAAAATTTAACAATGTCACTTATAAATTAAACACTTTTTAAACAGAACAACTAAAATTGTAACGCTAAAAGTTAAAAATTTCTTCGAAAATCTAAAGATTCAAAGCTTTCTATGTAAAACAATTTAGTTACAAATTGTTTTATTTTAATTTTTGGTTTCAATTTACTCGTCTTAAATGAACAGTGAAATATTGCTAAATATTAAATACTTATTCTTTTTCTACATTAAGAAATTTCAAATTAAATAATTTAGACTCACAATATTTTTAATTTAATAAAAACCTTTAATTATGACTATATTATTATGGATTTATTTTCAAGTTGAAAATAGTAAAACGCACGTTTACATTTTTTAATGGTTAAAAAAATTAAGAGAAATAATATATTAATAAACTTATTATTATAATTAATTATTAATATATTATTGATAAATCATGAAAATTTTTATTTAAAAATGAAATTATCGGAATACATGATATATCGATTTGAATTCTTATTAAGACTTTCGGATTGAAACAGTTACAATTTGGAAATTCTCAAATTTTGAACGAATCTAGAATTGTTTGGTCAAATCAATTATTGTTCAGATTTCTATACCTAGAGTACAGATATATTTTAAAAATAATTTATTTATATTTACAGTTGATAAAATAAAACTGTTTTTTTTTTTAATAAAAAATTGTTTAAATTTTCAAACCTGCACTTTAATTATTTCAAAAACTGTTAAAATCGAACTTTGGCAGAGTTTTCTTGCGAAAATTCGTAAAATTCTCGGTTTCCCGGTCCGGCAGCCACCCTGTTTTTTATTTTAAAAATCTAAGACTTTAAAAACGTCTATTTTTTTTTAACCTTTAAAACTGCATTTTAAAATTCTTTAAATTAAAATATATGCTTAAAAATTAAAAATCTAAAATGGAAATGTTTTAAAGTAAAAATTTTTCGAATGAAGCATTCTAAACTAAATTTTTACTCTAAAATTTTTGTAAAATTTCCGGTCAAAAAATAAATTCACTGTCATAAAGTTGCAATCAGCCAATTAAAAAAGTTCCATTTGTGAGATTAAAATTGATTTACAACTTTATATTTATAGTTGAAGAACGTAAAACGTTTGCTGTGTATAAGTTTTAATTTCAAATGATAATAACTGTTTATTTTTTCAACCTTCAAAACATTATTAAAAAATTCTTTAAATTGAAAATATGCCCTTAATATGAAGTCCTAAAATGGAAAATTTGGAAGTAAACGAATTATTTTAAGAAAACATTTAAATCTCCACTATTTTTTCAATATTAAAAAAAATCATTATTACCTTTTTAGATTTGAGTTGCGACATTTGTTTATCATCCCACCTTTGAGCCTTTTTCGCCAAATCCAAACTACCGCCAGAAATAATACCACCCATCTGATAAAAAGTTCCATCGAGGGCGACGCACTAAAAAAATAAGATGAACAATATTTTTCATTATATAGAAAAAGAAACTTGACCTAATTTAAAGATACATTTTTTTAAATTTACAGAATATCTCGCATTTGCGTCCATTTCATATGCAACTTTATTGGCATCTTCTGGTGTTTCACAAACTAGAGCATTGTTCGTCGCAAAAAGAACGGCCCTCTCGATTTCCCTTGGCGAAAAGCGAAGCACGTCGTAAAGCAATTTTACATTCTTTGGCTCCTGGATATCCCTGCAAGAAAAATGATAGGAAAATAAAGAAAATCAGGTATATATTTAATGCAGCTAGCTTTAAAAAGGACAAAATTTCATTAAAATTTTTAAAAGATCCTATGGAAATCCTTACATAATCCTATTTTAAGCCTCCCAGTCCCTATAGGATAAAATAGAGGGAGCAAAGGGTACTTTTTGTCACGTTTATAGGGTAATTTTTTCGCGCTCAAAGGGTAATAAATTCAGGATAAATTCATAAGATTTCAAAACAATTCAAGATACATTCAAATGAATTAAACCAAAAATTTATTTTAACAATATTAGTGATTTCCGTAAAATTAGAATGAATTTAGAGGAGGTAAATAAGAAGAATTGGAATAAATTCATGAAAATTCAAGGTGAATTAAAAAATGCAATTAAATTAAAACTAATAAAAAATCCACTTAATTCAGTAGAATTAAATAAATTTAAAAAAAACGTAAGCGAATTAAAAACATTCTAGAGAATTCCAAAGAATTAAAAACAAAATATGGGTAAATTAATAAAAATATAGACTGAATTCCAAAAAAATAATTGCCATTCTCCTTAAATCATTGAAACCTTACTAATTTCTCATAAAAACGCGACTAATAGCTACAAAATAATTTAAGTTAAATTGAAAAGAATTGGAATCAATTGGAAAACATTTTTTTAATGGAAAATAACCATTTATTTCTGTAAAGTTTGAGTGAGTATAGAGAAATTTAAGGAAAATGAGAAGAATTGGATAATATTTATGAAAAATCAAACTGAACTTATAAAACAATCAAATGAATTCAAAAAAATTCAAAAATATGAAAAAATGCATTGAACTAACTTCCAGATGAGTCAAATTTGTTGAATGCGCAAATTTTTTCAAAATCGATTGACTTAAATGAATTTAGGAGAATTCAAAAGGATTAAAAAAATCAGGATAAATAATAAGAATTTTCAGGGCTCTACGAAATTCATAAAAATATTATGCAATCTGTTGATAATGATTGAAATCCAGGAAAATGCATTAAAATATCTCGAGTGCTTTTAAAATCATTGAAATCCATGAAAATCTTATAAAACACATTGACCTTTTCTAAATATCTCAAAAACTTCTATGTCCTACAAAATCGTTCCATATTTTCCGAAATTCTTCAAAACCGCATGCAAATTTGTTCAATTTCCTTAAAATTATTAAAGCCCTTGGGAATCCCTTGAATCTCTTAAAACATTCAAAAATATTTCCGCCTTTTAAAATATTTAAAATACTTAACATTTTAGATCTGATTAAATTACTGAAAACAATAAAAAATTTCTTGGCCATCTTTTAAAATAACCTAAAATATTTAAAATTCTTTAAGAAAAACTTTTTAAACAATTCATTGAATTAAATGAAATTGAGTCAATTTAGAACAAAATCAAGTATAATTAAAATTACTCAAGAGATCTCCAAAAAATGTAGGATAAAATACTAAGAATTCAGGAGGAATTCCAATTCTCTTCAAATCTTTAAACCCCTGCAAAATACCTCAATTTTCGTGAAAAAATTCCGTAAAATCTACTCAAATCTTATAAAATCCCGTGAAATTCTATGATGATATTTCCAGAAATCCTGAAAAATGTACGAGGGTAGTTCAATAATTCCTTAGAATGAAGTATAAAAACAATTTTTTTTGGGTAAATTTTTTTTTATTTTTCAAAATAATCTCCTTGGAGCTCTATACACTTGGTCAATCGCTTTTCA
>NC_046666.1:34036570-34059995 GCF_010883055.1 Belonocnema kinseyi | reverse complement strand
ATATCTAGTCGGGAGTGGTGCTGACTGAAAACAGATGATTTGGAGCGATTCGCGCGCCATCTATTGGTCATTCTAAGGACTTATTGAACTACCCTCGTATTAAAATACATTGAGAGCTTTAAAATCAATTAAAATCCTCGGAAATGTTATAAAATAACCTGAAATCGCGAAGGAATTTGTAAAAATACTTTAAAATATTACAAATCCTTCGATCATTTTAACAATTGATCCTCAAAATTAATTATATAAAAATATTTTTCATAAATCCATTGAATTAAATAAAATTGATTAAATTTAGAAAAAATTAAGAATAATTAAAATTATTCAAGAGAATTTCAAAAGATGTAGGATACAATACTATGAATTCAGGATGAATTCCAAATCTCTTCAAATATTTAAAACCCTGTAGAATACATCAATTCTCGTGAAAAAATTCTTTAAAATCTACTCAAATATTATAAAATCTGGTGAAATTCTATGATGATATTTCCTGAAATCCTGGAAAATGTATTAAAATACACTGAGAGTTTTAAAATCACTTAAAATCCTCGGAAATTTTATAAAATAACCTGAAATCATTTAAAATATCTTAAAACCTTATAAGTCCTGTAAAATCGTTTCATATCTTTCGAAATTCTAGAAAAGTTTGCATCCTAAAATATTTCAAACGCTTTAAAATGACTTCAAAATAATAAAATTAATACAAAATTCCTTAGCATCTTTTTAAATTCCCTGAAATATTAATTTTTGCAATTACTTCTTATAGAAACTCTCTGATTTGCTATTTTTTTCCCAAATTTCTGACTCTTGGACACTTGGATATTCCCATATCATAACAAAATTTTTCAATGTAGACTTACCGAAGACGTTCTCTCAGAGGCTTGGCTTGAATATAATCCAAAGGCAAAAAGGTTTCCGCATCGAGACGCTGCTCCTTCAAATACTGAATACATTGTCTAGCTGTCGCTTCCGTATCAACAACGATGGCTTCCATAAATTTCCCGAAAACTTTAGTGATAGCAACGTTGTATCGATTATGTATCGGCTCGCACATGTTAATAATTCGATCATACTACAAAATAATAGAATAATGTAAAATAAATATCACAGGATGTCTATTCAAATCTTGGATAAAAATTCCTTGAAGATTTCATTTTTTTTTTAGGCATCATTTTTCATATTACGGAGCTATTCAAATATTTCTTACATTTTTTAAAAATCCACTCGGAATCTTTACAAAAATTCGCGAGTATAAATAACTGTTTTTCATTTTTGAAAGTAAATTTATTAAAGGATAAGTAATTTTTACTGCTTCAAGTTTCTAGGGATTTCATTAATCTTTTATTTAGAAAACTCTAAAAAATTATATATCAGAAGATAATCTTAAATTAGTCACCATCGATTGATTCAATAAATAATACTAAAAACATCAAGAATAATTTCTTGAATTTGTTCATAAAGAACATGAATTTAAATAAAAATGGAAATAAATTTTTATTTTATCTTCATATATGTACTTAAAATTCAGTCTATATTTTCCATTTTATTATTTTGAATGAAAGAGATTTTCCAGGTGAGTAGACACTCTGGAACAACAAGGGAAATAAGGATATTTTTCATGAAAATATATTCCTTTAAGTAAAAATGTGGGTACAACGTTAGATTAAATTCAAAACGCTTCTAATTCCTAAAATTCGGTATAAAAATATTGCATTCTTAAAAAGTTAGATGAATTTTTAACCAAATATATCAATTTTCCACAAAGAAGATTAAGCTTCTGCCAAATAGTTGAACTTTCAACAAAAGATTAAATTTTCAACCAAGAATGGAATAGTTAAATGTAAAATTTAAAAAAATACATTTTTGTACTTAAAAATTTTGAATAATCTTGAAACTTTTCAAAATCCACATTTTATTTTAAAAATATTTGAAAAACTTTAAAATTTTAAATTGTTTTTGCAACTTTTTAAAACTTCTAAATCCTAATAGATAAATTATCAAACAATGTGATGAATTTTCGACAAAATTATTAATCATCTACTGGAATAGTTGAATTTTAAAGCACAAATATGAATTTTTTAACAAGAAGATTGATTTTCGAGTTTTGAACGAAATAGTTGAATTTTCAATTAAAAAAGATAAATTTCTAACCAAATAGTTAATTTTTAAACTAAGAAACACAAATTATTAACAAAATAGTTTAAATTTTTACTAATATTCTGAATATTCTAGTGGACTGATAATTTTTTTAGTTCAAAAATTAAATTTTAAGCAAAGAGATGAATGTTTAAATAAAATAATGGAATTTTCAACTGGAATAGTTGAATTCTCCACCAAAAATATGAAATTTTAACTAAGAAGATTAATTTCCTGCCGAAAAAATAAAATTTTAACACAATAAATGAATTTTCAAACAAATAGCTCAATATTCCAGTAAAAAAGATCAATATTCAATCAAAAATATAATAGTCAAATTTTCAGTTACAAAAATTAATTTTCAACAAAAAAAGAAGAGAATGTTCAAGAAAATAGTTCAATTTTCAACCGTAAAGATAAATTTTCAATCAACTTTATGAATTTTCAACCAACAAAATTAATTTTTAACAAAAGAACTTAACTTTTAAACGAGTAGTATAATTTTAAAGAAAAATAATGCATTTTTAACTAAAGTCATGAATTTTTAACTGGAATAGTTGAAGTCTCCACCAAAAAAAAATGAAATTTCAAATAAGAAGATTAATGTTTTACAAAAAAAAGTAGAATTTCAATAAAATACATGAATTTTCAATTGAATAGTCAAATATTCAACTAAAAAAGATAAATATTCAATCACAAATAGAATAGTTAAATTTTCAATTACAAAAAATAATTTTTCATAAAAAGAAACGAATTTCAACAAAATAGTTTAATTTTCAACTAAAATTTTGAATATTCTATTAGGTTAGTTAAATTTTTAGATTAAAAAATTAATTCTTAAGCAAAGAGATGATTGTTCAATCAAAATTATAAATCTTCAAAGAAAAAAAATTGCATTTTTAACAAAATAGTTTAACTTTTAACCAAGTGTGATTTAAAAAAATATTTCAACTAAAGTGATGAAATTTGATTGAAAATAATGAATCTTCAAACCAGAAAAATTAATTTGTAACAAAAGAGTTTAATTTTCAACTAAGAAACTGTTTAATTTTCAAGCTAATAGACGAATTTTCAGCTAAGAAGATTTATTTTCTACCAAAAAGGACTATTTCTTAACTGTAAAAAGATCAATTTGCTACCAAAAATAGAAATAGTTAAATTTTCAGTAACCAAAATGAATTTTCCACAAAAAGAAATGAATTTTCAATAAAATTGTTTCATTTTCAACTGAAACTATGGATATTCAACTGGATTATTTAAATTTGCAGTTTAAAAAATTAACTTTTAACCAAAGAGATGAATGTTCATTGTTCAACTGAAATAATGAAACAATTAAATTGAATTCGTTACATTTTCAAATAAGAAATTAAATTTTTAACAAAAGAATTTAACTTTTAGCCGAGTAGTATAATTTTTATAAAAAAAAAGAAGAATTTTTAACTGGAATAATTGAATTCTCCACCAAAAAGATGAAATTTCAAATAAGAAGATTAATTTTCTACCAAAAAAGGTAGAATTTCAACAAAATACATGAATTTTCAAACAAATAGTCAAATATTCATCTAAAAAAGAGAAATATTCAATCAAAAATAGAATAGTTAAATTTGCAATTACAAAAAATAATTTTCCATAAAAAGAAACGAATTTTTTACAAAATAGTTTAATTTTAACTAAAATTTTGAATATTCTATTAGATTGGTTAAATATTCAGTCTAGAAAATTAATTTGTAAGCAAAGAGTTGATTGTTTAATCACAACTATGAATCTTCAACAACAAAAAAAGAATTTTCAACAAAGTAGTTTAATTTTCAATTGAATTAGTTAAATTGCTCGATTAGTTAAATTTCGAGATAAGAAAATTTATTTAAAAAAAAAGAGGGAGAGAATTTTCAACAAAATAGTTCAATTTTCAACCGTAGAGATGAATTTTCAATCAAATTAATGAATCTTCAAACAGAATTAATTTTTAACTAAAGAATTGAACTTTTAACCGAGTAGTATAATTTTTAACAAACAAAAAAAAAGAATAAATTTTTAACTGGAATAGTTGAATTCTCCACCAAAAAGATGAAATTTCAAATAAGAAGATTAATTTTTTTTACGAAAAAGTAGAATTTCAACAAAATACATGAATTTTCAAACAAATAGTCAAATATTTAACTAAAAAGGATAAATATTCAATAAAAAATAGAATAGCGAAATTTTCAATTACAAAAATTAAAAGAAACGAATTTTCAACAAAATAGTTTAATTTTCAACTAATATTTTGAATATTCTATTGGATAAGTTAAATTTTCAGTCTAAAAAAATAATCCTCAAGCAAAGAGATGATTTTTTAATCAAAATTATGAATCTTTAATTAAAAAAATGAATTTTTAACAAGAGTTACATTTTTTAACCAAGTATAATTTAAAAAAAATGGATTTTCAATTAAAGTGATGATAGTTGATTGAAAATGATACATCTTCAACCAAAAAAATTAGTATGTAACCGAAGACTTTAATTTTCAACAGAAAAAGATTTTTCAGCCAAGAGATAGATAAAAAGTTTATTCAGACTATTTAATTTTCAAGCAAAAAGACGAATTTTCAGCTAAGAAGATTTATTTTCTACCCAAAAGGATTAATTTTCAACTGAAAAAAGATCAATTGGCAACCAAAAATAGAAAGCTAAATTTTCAGTTAAGAAAATTAATTTCCAGTAAAAAAAGAAGACTTTTTAACCATGACAATTTTTTTAATTTAAGCAAGTTCTTGATAAAATTCCTTGACTTCAAACAAGATTCCCTGACATTTCCAGGTACAAAAATCAGAAATCTAATTAATATAAAAAAAATACTTACAACTCCGGGATAAAGTCTCTTGAAATTCTCCACAAGTTCAGTTCTCTTCTTGCTCCTCGAAACCTCATGCTTATCAACTTTCGCATTTCCAAGCTGTTCAGAAATGTTTTCAAGTTCTTGTTGGAGACTTTGAATCTTGTCTTTGGAAGATCCACAATCAGTTTGCAAATCAGATTTTATTTTCTTCTGTTCCTCCAAAGAAGCTTCTGAAGCTTTAATGTGTTCTTCCAATTTCTCAACGCGCTTCATCGCTTCATCTCTCTTTTGTCCTTTTTGCTTGATTTTATTCTCTATCTCCGTTTTCTTTCTGCCTTCATTGTCGAGTCTGTCCTGGTCCGATTTCTGTTCTCGATTGATGGAATCGAGCATTTGAAGATACCTGGCTGCTAGTTTGCCTGCTTCTTCTTTCAATCGATTATACTCGCTAACTTGTTCATCTTCAAGCTGAACGTCTCTTCCTTGCAGCAGAGACTGACCAGCAATACTTGCCTCGTATTCAGCCTTAGCTTCTTCCACCTGGCGAAGTTCCTCCTGCAACTCATTGATGTCTTTCTTATGAGCTTCGTTAGCAGTTCTGGCTTGAGTCAATGATTTACGAGCAGATTCAGATTTTTTCTTCATGTGAGCAACCTGCTCTTTTGCTTTGATGAAAGTTGGCCTCTTCTTCGTGATCTCCACTTCCATTTCCCTGATGTCTTGTTCAATTTTTGCGAGTTCACGTCCAAGCTTGCCAACTTCTTTCTTCTTCTCTTTCACAACCTCCTCCGCTTTTTCCTTCTTCATTTCGACCTTTTCCACTTCGTGTTTCTTCTTCTGTAGCGTGTCCTCCAAGCTCTGAATTTCTTTTTCATTGTGGAATAAACGGAAAAGTTGGAGTTCCACTTGCTTTTCGCCATACTCTTCCTTCAATCGCTGATACTTCTCGGCTTCTTCTTTTTCCAGTTTCGCTTCCTTCCGCTCGGCGGCAATTCCTTTCTTCTTTTGGTAGGAAAACTGAGTTTCGTCTTCAGCGCGCAACATTTCGGTTCTTAGTCTTTCGTATTCGGCTTTCAATGCCCCGGAATTACTGATTTCTTCAAATAAAGCTGTTCTCTCTTTAGGATTTTTCATGGCAATTGATTCTACAGCACCTTGGAATACGAGAAAGTTTTTAGCCTTTACGTTTATACCGAGATGTTCTAATTCGGTTAAGTAGGCTTGACTGGTTACAACACTTCCATTTATGCGATGTTCAGAGGAAGAACCGTGCACTGAACGCATAAAACTCTTTTCACTGCCATTTTCTAATTCAAATACTGCAGTCACTGATGCACTAAGAATTGGAAAATAAAAAAATGAATCTATTGTAAATTATATCCTTTTTAGAAATTATATTTATATTCTATTTCATAATTACTACATTAAATGTACATATGTTCATTCTGGATTTTACATATTTTTAAACTGTTGTTACATACAAACTTTTGTTCAAGAAATTATTTTTTTAAAATATGTCTTTAAAATTGCTAATTTTAGACCATAGAAGATTACACGGATCTTCAAAAATTATTATCGAATGAATTTCACAATGTTTAATTGGTACAAAAGGGATAAAAAATATGTTAACTATACAAATAATTTATGAGAATTACAGAGATTAGGGTGGCCGTTTTAATCGAAGAAAAAAATTCCCAGTCATTTCCCGGTTCGCAAACATTTTTCACGGCCAATTTAATTTAAAAAATCGAACTATATTCTTAACATTTTTCCATATAAAACATATAAAGTAATAAACAACAAATTAAAGCACTCAAAGTGGAACACTTGAATTCCAAACTTTTGAAAATTAAAGTTGAAAAGTTTTTCAAATCAAAAATTGTATATTCAAATGCTCAAATATTTACAAGTGCCAAATGGAAAGTGCAAAATTTAGAACTTTTACCAATTATAGAGTTCAAAAATTCAGATTAAGTTCCAAAAATATAAACCCACATTAACATTTTCAATAGTCTAAATTAAAGAATCAAGCAATGAACTTTAAAAATTTTCAAAATTATATTAAGTAATTTTAAGCTAAACACATTAAATATTGAAAAATAATGTTTTAACTTAACAGTTTTTAAATTAGAAGTTAAATTATTTTTATTTCAAATAGTCTAGGCATCCTTTAAAATCTTTAAACTTTTATTTCAAAATCTTGAGAAATCTAGAAGTAGTTTACAATTTTTCCAAATTCAAAATAATTTTTGAATTTTTCTGAAGATTAAAAAAAATTAAATTTGAATTTATAAATAATAACAGAACACTTATTATTTGTAAAAATATTATAGTAATTTTAAGAGATAGTTAGGAGTTTTAAAAAGATTCGAATTAAATTTAGAACTTAAAATAATTTTAAATATGTACAGCCGAATGTAAAATAAAATGCTGATTTTTGCAGATTACAAACAAAAAATTTAGATTTTTTTTAATAATTGTGAAAGACTTCAAAAGAATGAAAAAAGGTTCTTAAATTCTTAGGAAAATTGAAAATGATTTTTCACAGAAACAGACCAGAAAGTTTAAGATTTTAAGAGATTTCAAAAATGATCAAAGAAGAACCTGGACGATTTTAAGGATTTTTTTTAATTTGCAGGATTTCCAAAAAATGTAGGGAAATTTCGATTAATTTTATAATATATATTTAGAAGTTCTGAAAAAATGTTACACACTTCGTTTAAGTTGTCTGAAATAATTTCAAGTTTTTAATTAATTTTGAATATTTCAAAACCTATAAATATCTCTTGAAATTACTCAAATTTTTTCTGCAAATAATCAGTGTTCAATTGTTATTTATGTGTCAAAATTTAACAATTGAAATTGTAACGCTAAAAGTTTAAAAGCTCTTCGAAAATCTAAAGATTAATGTAATCATTTAATCTAAAGATTAAATGAACAGTGAAATATTGCTAAATATTAAATACCTATTCTTTTTCTACATTAAGAAATTTCAAATTAAATGGGAGAAAAATTAAATAATTTAGACTCACAATATTTTTTATTTAATAAAAACCTTTAATTATGATTATATTATTATGGATTTATTTTTAAATTGAAAATAGTAAAACGCACGTTTAAATTTTTTAATGGCCAAAAAAATGAATAGAAATAATATTTTCATAAATTTGTTTATTAAATTTAATATAAAAAATAATATAAAAGAAGACCTACAACTCTGAATTAAAAATATATTATTGATAAATCATAAAAATTCGTATTTAAAAATAAAATTATTGGAATAAATGATATATTAATTTAAAAATAATTTATTTATATTTGCAGTAGATAAAATAAAACTGTTTTTTATCAAAAAGTTTCATTTTTAAATGCTTTTAATTTTTAACTGTTTAAATCTTCAAAACTGCCCTTTAATTATTTAAAACACTGTTCAAATCGAACTTGGGCAGATTTTTCTTATGAAAATTCGTAAAATTCCCAGTTTCCCGGTCCAGTGGCCATCGTATTTTTTTATAAATAAATCTACGATTTTAAAAACTTCTAATTTTTTTTAACCTTTAAAACTGCATTTTAAAATTCTTTGAATTAAAAAATATATGCTTAAAAATTAAAAATCTAAAATGGAATATTTTTGAAGTGAAAGATTTACGAATTAAGCATTCTAAACTAAATGATATAATAATTTATAAAAAACACAATTTAACAAATTATTTAAAAAACGGTTGAAATCAAAGTTGGACAACATTTTTATTCTAAAAATGTTGTGAAAGTCCCGATCAAAAAATGTGAATATGTAATTCTAAATTTACATCATGGAATAATAAAAGTTCAACTAATTATGTAAATTAAAACCTTCAACACAATGCCGTATTGCAAATTTTCTAAAAATTTAAGAAGGTTAAATATGAGATCTGTAAAATTGATATTTTACAGGTTTTTATACCTGATATCTATATATAAGATATCTTAAATAATTATTATTATATTAATATATCCTTATATTTGTTATGTTCAAAATATCGAAAATATAATAACAAAAACATGAAAATTTTCGAAATTAGTCAATTATTCCCGAAATTCCAAATTATCGAAGCGCAGACAAAATAAAGAGCTCTATTAAATTTAAATTTGGGCAGTTTATATGATATAAAATATTCTAACATATCAAAAGTATTATTTAAATACATATTTTTTTAATTTCAAATTTTGGAAATTAGACATTTTGAGATTGCGAGCACTTTGGTTTCCAAATTTTGGCAATTATTAACGAAACTAAAATATTCCGAAACTAGAAAAATTCAGAACTGTTAAATTCTCAAAGTAACATAATTGAAAACATTTAAAAACTCGAAATATCAAATTTTCGAAATTATTAAATTATTCCTGAAATTCTAAATTACCGAGGCACAGACAAAATAAAGAGCTTTTTTAAATTTAAGTTGTCGCAGTATATATGATGTAAAATATTCTAACAGATCAAAAGTAGTATTTAAAATGTGCTTGAAGTTCTGAACGTTCAAATAAATGAAATTTTTTTACTGATGACTTTGAAAACAAAAAAAGTGCTAAAATGTTTGTTTACTTACATTGGAAATATTTTATTATTGGGCCAGAATTATAATGCGTATTTTAAATTAAAGTTGGAACAATATGTATGGGCAAAATAGAAACCGGGAAAAAAATTTCGTTCATTTGAACGTTCAGAACTTCAGGTACATGTATTTAAATCAATATTTTTTTAATTTGAAATTTTGGAAATTAGACATTTCGAGATTTTGAGCAATTTGGTTTCCAAATTTTGGCAATTATGTATATAATTTATGTCTTAAATGCTGGAACCGTACATTTTATTCTTCAAAAAATAACATTTCTGTTAACTTTTGCTCATTTGTGCAGTAAAAGGGTTTTTTGAAAAACACATGGACATTTTTGGTTTTAATTGGAGAACTGTTGATCTCATAGAATTTTGTTAAGGAGTAAAAGCATTGCGTTTTTCGAGCACAACTCAGCACAAGTTTTGTTTTACGAAAACTGACTTTGTTTCTACTATTTTCATTATTTTCAGTTAAAAATTCACCTTCGTGGTGGAAAATTTTTTTTGTAGAAAATTAATGTTTTTAACTGAAAATTCAAATATTCCATTTTTTTTTGTAAAAATTTTCTTTCGTTTAACATGCAAATTCATATACTTTGCTGAAACATTCGTAATTCTGGTAGAAAATGAATCTTGTTAATTAATTATTAATGTTTTTTTTTTTTTGAAAACCCTATATTTGGTTTAAAATTAATCTTTTTAGCTACAGATTCATCATTTTAGTTTAAAAATCTTTTTTTTTTGTTTGGAAATTGACCTGTTTTTGGCTTAAATTATTATTTTTTTAACTGAACCTATTTTTTAAAAACTATTTGATTGGACTTTTATGTATCTTCTTGAATATTTTTCGTTCATTTTTTAATTAATATTTCTAGTTAAAAATTCATTTTTTTTTTGTAAAAAATGCATTAATCTGGTTGGAAATTATCCTATTTTCTTGAAAATTCGTTTTTCTTCATGCTTTTAATTTAAAGTTGAAAGTTTATACTTCTTAGTTGAAATTTGTTTTTTTTTTGTGAAAAATTAATCTTCTTGGTTGAAACTTCACCTTTTTTGTTGAAAATTAGTTTTTCATTTTGGTAGA
Source organism: Belonocnema kinseyi (assembly GCF_010883055.1). NCBI lineage: Eukaryota > Metazoa > Arthropoda > Insecta > Hymenoptera > Cynipidae > Belonocnema > Belonocnema kinseyi. The sequence goes on along the minus strand of NC_046666.1, from coordinate 34,049,363 downwards.
AAATTACGTTTTTTTTTTTTTAACGAAAAATTAAACTATTTAATTTTTTGTTGAAAATTTCTTTTCCCTTTACATTTAAATTCATGTACTTTGTTAAAAAGATCGTCTTTATGGTAGAAAATTAATCCTGTTAGTTAATCGTTCATTTTGTTGTTGTTGAAAACATTAAAAGGTTCAAAAACTACACGATTCTTGAACAAAATACGTGAAATTTCAACGAAATAGTTTAATTTTAAATTATGAAAAACTTGTAGCCAAATTGTTGAATTTTGAACTAGAAAATAATAAATTTTAAACTAAAAATGTACAAGTTAAATTTTCAGTTGGAGAAATTATTTTTCAACCAAACTGATGAATTTTCAACTAAAATTATGAATCTTCAACTTGAATAGGTAAATTTTATATCTAACAAAATGATTATATTTTACCATAAATATTAATTTCTACAAAAAGACTAATTTTCCACAAAGTACATAAATTTTCAAACAGTTTAATTTTTAAATAAAAAATATCGATTTTCAACCAAACTGTTGCATTTTCTGTTATGAATAGAATTCTTAATTTAAAAAAAAAACGGATATTCAGCAAAATAGTGAAATTTCTACGAGTTGATTACATTTTTAGTAAAAAAAAAAATGATTTTCAACAAAGCATTTATATTTTCAAAAAGAGATGAACCTCCAAACAATAAAAATGGTTTTTAACAAAAGAGTTCAACTTTTAATCGCAAGTAGTTGCATTTTTAACTTTAAAAAGATAAATTCGCAACGAAAAATTAAACAAAATTTATTACTATAATTCAGAAAATCTCTGAAAACTACTTGAAGTACTTTTTTTTTAGTTTAAAAGAGGGAACTTTTAAATTGTTACGAATTCTGACTTCGAACAGGGATTTTTTAAACTCATTTCTTCTAAATCCGAATTATGATTAATTTAAAAAAGGCTCTGTTCCAAGTAAAATTATATTTTTTTACGAAAACTCCATGTCCTAAAATAAAAAGTATAAATTTTTTTTAAATTCCCTGTTCCAAGTCAGGAGAATGCGAATAAAACGTGATAAATACATTTTTTTAAAAAAGAGGAAATTATTGTTTCTGTATTCTTATGATGGAAAAAAAATAAAAATTCTCAAGGAACGTTACATTCTTTAAATCATATCATAATCTCTCTTTTTAATTGATAAAAAGTCGGTCATTTTTCAGGTTTTAACTGTAAAATGGTTCGATTTTCTAGGTTAAGACAAGTTCATTAAATGTTAGTTGCACGTGAAAAAAATAAATTTATTAATATTAAGTATCTCAAATTATTTTCTTATTGTAATAAAAACTTTTTGAATGCACGAGAACTACTAACTAATTTCAACAAAAATAAGTACTCTTGTACAATAATAAATTATAATTTAATGAAAGTAAACTAAGATGGCCTGAAAAATTCAAGATCCATAAACCGTAAATAAATCAGTAAACTAATAAATAAACTTATATGCTCCGCGACTGTGGATAAAATATATAATACTTTTCTAAATTGACAAAAATTATTAAAATAATGAAAATTTGAATTTTACTGCGATCAGAAGTAAATTCCCGAGTTTTAAATTAAATTCTCGGTCATGCCACCCTGTATTCGAAAAAAGTTCTGAATTCGCCTCTTTATTGCAACAGGTTCGTGAATTTCTCAAGATTTTCAGGTGTAAAATTAAAAATTTAAATGAAAATTCTACTTACGTCCGTGCAACTGGCATTCCAATGGACGCTCCATGAATAAGTTCGCCAAACCGTTTTACTCGTAAACTGCTTGTTTTTTCACCCATAACGAAACTGATAGCGTCCATGAAATTGGATTTTCCTGGAGAGCATAAAGCACATCAGAAAATGCACACACATTTTGAAAATTAGAACACTTTTTAAAAAATGCGAGATAACCCACCAGATCCATTTGGACCAACAACCGCCGTAAACGACTTCAGAGGTCCTATTATGAGTTTTCCTTTGTAGGATTTGAAGTTATCAACTTCGATATGCTTCAGAACTGCAGGCATGGTTAAATAAAGACTAGGAAACTACGAAATTCAGAAAAAAATGACCCAATTCGCGCCATAAACTTTAAACATTCGACAACAAAACAAACAGAAAGAAATGTCACTTTGGTACGCCTTGGAATTTGGATTGCTTTCAGAGCATTTGGATGCCGAGCCTTTGCTGTTGATAATTTGGATTTTGGTTGTTTACCAGTTTTACAAAAATGTATCCACAAATTATCGTAAGTTACACTGAGTTACGCAAATTAATTATCTACTGTCGGTAACAGTAGAGAAGATTACTAGCCGCTAAGTAGCGCTACCTGCTTTAGTCAATATTCCGCGAAAATTCAAATCAGACAAAAGAAGAAGTGCTGAAACTTAATCCTCTTGATTAAAAATCTAACAATCTTGTTGAAAATGTATGTATTTTGTTGAAATATCGTATTTTTTTAGAAACTTAAATTTGGTAGTTTATTTGTGCAAGATTGGTTTTTTTCTTGGTATTTTGTTAAAAATTCATTTTTGTAACCGAAAATTTAACTTATCCATTTTGGTGGAAAACTTTTAAGTTGAAAATTTTATTTTATTTTAATTAAAATTCTTTTCTTTTGCAGAAAAATAATCTTTTGTGTTAAAAATCCATATTTTTCTTCCAAAATTTATTTACTTTGTGAAAATTGAACTATTTCGTTAAAAAATCTTTTTCTTTTAATATCAGAATGATTTTTCTTTGTTAAATATCAAACCATCTATATCATTTTTGGTTGAATATATATCAATTTTTTATGAAAATTGAACTATTTGTTTTTACTTTAACCAATTTTCAACCAGTAGTTGAAAATTACTTTTTTTTTCAAGTGAAATTTAACCATTCCATTTTTTATTAAAATTTTTTTTATTTGAAAATTCATGTATTTTTTTTAATTCTATTTTTTCATAGGAACTTTATCATTTCATTGAAATGTTTTGACTAAAGATGTAAATATTACATTTATGGTTAAAAATCTATCTTCTAGAATGGAAAGTTGATCATTTTTATTTGCAAACTCATGTAACTTGTTGAATATTTGTAGTTTTTTTTGTAAACGGTTACAAAAAAGTTAATCGGTTAATCTCGGTTACAAATGTATCTTTTTCAGTTAAAATTTAACTAATTGTTTAAAAATTCGTATTTTCTTTATAAAAACAAACTTTTTTCATAAAAATCCATCTTTCTGGTAGAAAATCTTGATCTTTTTGGTTGATAATGCTCTCTTTGGATTAAAAACTAATTTTTGCTATTCGAATTCAACTATTTGATTTGAAAATACTTTTTTTTTGTCTGGCGATTCATCATTTTATTTAAAAATTATTTCCTTTTTTGGAAATGTAACTACTTTGCTAAAAATTCATTTCTTTCTTTGGCAGATATTTTTTTCAACTTAAAATTGCACTATTCCATTTTTGGTTGAAATTTTTTGTTTTCTTTTTAAATTTGAAAATTCATCTCTTTTGTTGAGAGTTTTTTGTCTTTTTGGTAGGAAATTAATCCACGTTGGTTAATTATTGTTTTTTTGTTGTTTGATAATTCATTCTTTCTGTCTGAAATTCATTTCATTTTTGGTAAAAAATTATTCCTTTTTAACTGAAAATGTAACTTCCATTTGTAATAAAAAATATATCTTTTATGCATCTTATTTATACTTTTTTTTTTAATTTTTCGTTTTAAAACAAAATTATTTTCTTGGTTAAAGATTGGTCTTTTTCAATTAAAAATTCAACGATTTGATTGAAAATTCTTCTTTTGGTAGAAAATGAATATCTTTCGTTGAAAATTCGTGTCCATCTGTACTTAAAATACTCCATTTTTATCCTAATTAGAATAACTGAAACTTTGACATAGTTTCACGAATAATATAAATAATTTTATTATGAAATTGCCTAACAAACAAAAATGTTCTTTTATCGAATTTAAATTTTCGCAGAACTTCGACTAAAGCAGCTAACCCTACCTAGCGGCAAGTGAGTTTACTTGTTTCGCCATATTACTTAAGGCGGGAGTTTTAAACATTCGTTACTATATTAGCCGTAATTATTAATTTTTATAAAATATTTATATAAACATTTCAAACATAAAATCATTATATTGAAAATAAAGATAAAAGATCATCAATTTATGTATATAAGTGCACGCAACCAATCAGAACTAATTTGCAACATTTTTATTGGCTTTTCCTTCAGAACAAGTCCAGAAAACTAAAAATTATTGGTTAATTCTAAAAAAAAAATAGGAGACGTCAAAGATGCAGTTTTTTTATTGTAAATTTGAGATCATTTGATATTATGAGAACGCACCAGTATGAACGAACGGGACCGGTTTCTCGTAGTTTCTCTGAATTTCTGAGTGACGTCACTGGTGGAACTGCGATTTATTTATAAATTTTTCACCGCTTCTCGAACTTTGAACTCAGCTGGTACTTGTGCATCGTGTGGAAATATCATCATTATTACCGGTACATATATAGTCTTTAAATAGTAATATTAACATCATGAATGTTATTAATCTTCACTTACGACCGAAAAATTTATTTAAATAACCTCAAATTTCCTATCCTTAATCCTGTTTGAGAAACCTAAACGTGTACTTCTTTCATTCGATCGGGAAAGTTGGAAAAAATCTTCGGTTTTTGACACTTGAATTAGTAATTCCGGTTTCCAGTTGCATACATATTTAAGAAAAAGCGAAGACACGTCAGTTCGAAGATTAGGTCGCTTGTGAGTGTTCTATTTTATCCCGATATAGAATTTTATCAAGAGATTTTTTATCTCAGAGGCGGACTTGAGTTTTTATAGAAAAAACCAAGGTGACACGATTTAAATAAGCCGTAAGTATCTACGTTTAAAAAGTTATGCTTTAAGCTATTATAGGTTAAAAATGAACTTTAGTTCCAAGCACCTTGTCGGGTATGAAGAATTTTCAAAATGTATAAAAAGAGAAATTGTTACTGCGGGATAAAATTTCGCAAATTACTTAAATTCATGTTAGAATTTTTCAGTTTTTTTTTGTTGTGAAAGGTGTTGAAATAGCATTGTCATCATTTTTATACAATATTTTCATTCTGTGTTTCAATTCTTAATTTGAGATGACCTTTTGAAAAATTATAAATAAAAAAACTTTTGTTAATTTCTACAAACATATATAGTGAGATACTACGATTGAATTTTAAATTGTTTACAGACGTTTTTCAATAACATTTTGTCGTAAACGGTTAAGAAAGTGCAGTATAATGAGATGGTGAAATATGTCAAGGAATTTTGTACATTTTCACAATGGTCGTGTCATCTTCCTGCTTATGTCATCAATTTTGATACAAACGTGACATGATTATGCATATTTAATTTAATGCATGCTTTTTGTAAACTGAAGTATTTACTTGCTTGGTGTTTTTTTCCGATTTTATAAAACCTGCTTTGGTTATTTATATATTTTATTATAGTTCAGGGTGTCAAATCTCCTGAAAAAACTGGAAAATCTTAAATTGTCAGGGAGTTTTTATATATCTGAAAATATGTGGAAATTGCAGGGAATTTTTCAGAGAGCGTTTTTTAAATTTGTTGTCAATTGTAACATAAATTTAAGTAGCAATGGTTTTTCATTTGTAAAAGTAGATTTATACTACTCATGGTGGTAAATTTATTTTTTGACTGGGAATTTTACAAATTTTAGAAGGAAAATCTGTCAAAGTTCGATTTTAAGATTTTTTAAAAATAAGTAGTTGTATTTTTATCTTCTTTAATTGTGATATGATTTAGTTTATAATGCATAATTCGAAAATATTTTACTTAACAAAATTTTCCTTTTTATTTTTAAGCGTACATTTTTTATTTAAAGTCTTTTAAAATGCGGTCTTTGAAGACTTAAAAAATTAAAAGCGTTTGAAACTGAAAATTTTTGATAAAAAAAAATGTTTGTTGATCAATTGTAAATATAAATTAATTACTTAACAAATGTAACTGTACTTAAAGTATTAGAAAGTGAACTATAATTTATATGTTAATACGGGTATAATCCGTTCAAAATTTATGAATTTCAAGAGTTTAGCGCTAAACACGAAACTGGTTTAATTCAAAAGCCTTAGTCGTAAAAAATTTAAATAATTTGAAACTGAATTGTTTGAAATAGAAAGTCTTGAATCGTTTAATTTTCAAGGGGCTTTTAAATTTTAAACATAAAGATTTTAATTCTTCTATTTAAAAAATGATTATTTGCAAGTTATATTGTTGAATTTTTTGGTATAAACAACAATTAAAAAATTATTACTTGTAGAAAACATTGAACAAAAAATGCATCAAGTTTTAAGAATGGTGAAAGGCTTCAAAAGAATAGACACATTTTATTCGGATTTCTAGAAAAATTGAACATAATTTTTTAGTTTGAAAAATTATTTGAAATTCGAATAATTTAAAAAAATATTCAGAAGTTTTGCAAAACTTTTAATAATAATTTTCAATTTGAAAGAACATGTATAAAGTGTTAGTACTTTCCACTCTATAGATGTAAGTTATTGATTACTGGATTTAACTACTATTTAGTTGAAAATTGTCAACTTTTTTTGGTGGAAAATAATTTTTTTAACTTAAAGTTAATTATTTTGTTTTTGGTTGAAAATTTAACTAATCCAGACTCAAGTTAAAGATTCATCATTGTACTTAAAAATTCATTATTTTGGTTGAAAACTGTTTTGTTAAAAATTAGTTTTTTTTTATTGAAAATTAACTTTTTTTACCGAAAATTTAAATTGCATTTTTAGCTGAAAATTGATCTTTTTAGTTGTTAATTCATAAATTTGTTGAATTTTCCTGTTTCTTGGTACAAAATTCACCTTTTTTGTTATAAATTGAACTATTCCAGTTGACATTTCATAATTTTAATTAAAAATTCATTACTTCGGTTGAAAATTTAATTCTTTTTTTGAAAATTCGTTTTTTGTTGTTGTTAAAAATTAATTTTATTGACTGAAAATTTTGAAGTTTCAACTGCTGGTTGTAAATTGATGTATTTTGTTACAAAATATTTTTTTGTAGTAAGAAGTTAATCTTTTTAGTTGAAAATTCAATTTTTCGCTTCAGAATTTATCTATTTGAGAATAAAATATTTTTACTTAAAATTTTTGGAATTGAAAGCGTTTTAAATTAAATTTAATATAGTATTTGCATTATTTTTACTTTAAAAAATATATATCACTATTTTCGTGAAAAAATCTCCTTATTTTCCTGGATTTTACAGGGTCTCTACTATTCTGTACAAAATTTATATTCCTGGTTAAAATTTCAACTTTTAAAATGTTTAAAACATTTTAATTTAATAATTTAATGTAATAATACAGAATTAATTTTCAAACAAAAAAACATTCAACATAATACATTCATTTTAAACCAATTAGTTTAATGTTTAACTGATAAAGATATAGTTTTAACCAAAAATGTTGAGTTGAAAATTATCATTTTAGTGAAACATTCATCACTTTAGTTGAAAATTAATTTATTTGTTGTTGTATTTTGTTAAATCAATCGTATTTTTTGGTAGAAAATGGAAAAATCGGAGGTTTTAGTAAAAAATCCATTTTTTTTGTTAATTGTGCTACTGTTTGGTTAGAAATTAATTTGTTTTAGTTAAGGATTCAAGTTTTTTGTTGGAAATTCGTATTTATTGGATAAATTCTTTTTTTTCCAATTAAAATAATTTTTGCTTGAAATTTTAAGTATTGTTAAAATTTGAAATACTTTACCAAAATTTCATTTTTTCGTTGATTCATAATTTTAGTCGAAAATTTATCTCTTTGGTAAAGTAAACTGATTTGTTGAAAATTCAAATTTTTCGTTAAAAATATACTTTTTTGTTAAACATTCTTTTTTTTGTAATGGAATTTTTTTAAATGGAAATTTAACTATATAATTTTTGGGAAAAATTGGATGATTTCGAGATAAAAAATGTAACTTTTTGTTGAAACTTTAACTGTTTTTTATAAAGCTCAGTTTTTTTGCTTAACAATTCAACTTTTTGGTTGTAAATGAATCTTTTTTTACGATTATACTATTTTTTTGAAAATTCGTTTTTTTTAAGTTCAATTCTACTGTTTTTATTCAAAATGAAAATATTTTCGTGCTAAAAATATGAAATATTACATTTTTAGTTGAGAATTCATCTTTTTTAGTTAAAAATGTAACTGTTTTGTTGAAAACTAGTCTTTCGGGGCTTGTAAATTAAACAATTTGATTGCATTTTTTTTTCTTGATTGACATTAATAGATTTACAAAAAAAATGACGCACCCTGACGAAGGGGTGTATACGTGGTTGTAAATTTCCGCATTTCAGCCGCTAAGTATAGCGAGCGTCTGAGAAAAATTGAAAAAGGTCAACTAATCGCATTTTTTTCAAAAAAGTTGAAAAAATCGCACGATCCGAGCTCTGCATTTTATTGTCATTAATTTCACGATAGATAATATTTAAATGACAGTTAAATCTTAAAAAAAAATTTCTTTTCCAGATAAATTGTAAAAAAAAATCATCAAAAATGAGTTTACAATGGACGTTGATTGCGTCTTTCCTCTATGTGGAGATTTTCGTAGTCCTCTTGCTGGTGCTACCAGTAGCTTCTCCAAGAAGATGGCAAAAACTCTTCAGATCACGATTCCTTCAGAGTCTAAGCAGTCAAGCTTCAATGTATTTTCTCGTTCTGCTAGCAATTCTAGTCCTCTTTCTGTTAGATGCTATTCGGGAAATGAGGAAGTACTCTATGAGCGAAACTGCAGAACATGCCCATGCTCACTTGGACGCTGAAATGCAAGGTACCATAATTTCTAATAAAAAATCTAAAAGATAAAGTTTTGTCTCGGTGGGGGCGCTAGTGTTCCAATACATTTTTTATCGGATTTTAAGCTTCCAGAGTTTGCCAACTCGAGATAGAACCTTGTTATTTGAGCACAAAATAATCCATTCTTCAAAATTAAACTAATCACTTATCTAACTACGAAATTCTTAGAAATTGAAAACAATCTAATGATTAAATTTGGACAATTCTTAAAGGTCTCATTCATTAAAAAAATCGTATTAAAAAAAATAGATGGAAAACCTGGAAAAGTTCAGGAATTAAAAAAAAAGAAATGACAGAAAAGGAATTTTTATAAGAAGCACATGAACTCACTTTTTTCTAAAATAACTTTGTTGTCACTTTTTTTTACGTAAAGTGTTTAACCACTACGGAATTAAAGTCTATATTTTGTTCGAATTTTCTTGTATTCTTTAAAAATATTTGAGAGAATTTTAAAAGATTCCAAGAAATTATTAACAAATTTCTATAATGTTAAGGTATTTGAAAAAAAATTTAGAAAATACTTTAGAGTAATTTTGAAAAGCCCGAGTAATTTTCAAGAGTCTTAAATTTATCAAAAGATTTTAAAGGATTTAAAAAGGTAGAAGAGTTTCAGAATATTTAAAAGGATTTGCAATATTTTAGGGTATTTTGAACGATTCTAAGGAATTCTTAATACTTTTTAATCATATGAAATATTCTGAAGGACTTAATGTTATTTTTTTAATTCCAAGGAATTGTTGTGAGTTTTCTAGAAATTTTAAATATATTTCAATAATTTTAAGAGGTTTCAGAGGATTTTACAAATTTTATGGTATTTAAAAAAATTTTAAGGGATATAAAAAGATTTTAAAGTATTTAATTTCTTTTAGAGTATTTAAAAATATTCTAAAAAATTTAAAATAGTTTTTAATAACTTGAAGGAAATCCCACGAATTTGGAAGATTTCATATTTAAAAAATTTTAAGGATTTTGAAATATTTTAAAGGATTCAAAGTATTTTAGGGCGTTTTAAAATATTCCAAAGATTTTATAAATTTTACGGTATTTTTTTTTAAATACCAAAGAGTTTTGAATAAATTTCAAGAGATTTCAAAGGATTATAAATTTTCAGGGTATTTTTAAAATTTCCAAGGAATTTTCAACAGCTTTAGAAATTTTCAAGGAATTTCAAAATATGCCAAACGATTAGCAATATTTTATTGTATTTAAAAAGAACTCGAAATAATTTTTTTAAATTTTCACTAATTTGAAGGGATTCCAAAGGATTTAAAATATTTTAGGGTATTTTTAAATATTCCAAAGAATTTTCAAGAGCTTCACAAAATTTTAAGGGTAAATTTTAAAGGATTTGAAGTATTTTATGGTATTTAAAAATATTCCAAGGGTTTTTAACATTTCAGAGTATGTATAAAATACCAGAGAATTTTGAACAGATTTGAATCATTACAAGGGATTTTAAAGATTTGAGGGTAATTTTAAACAGTCCAAGTAATTTGTGAAGAGCTTTAGAAATTTTTACGGAATTTCAAAAGATTGGCTATGTTTTAGGTTGTTTTAAAAGATTTCAAGGAATTTTTAATTGATTTCAATAATTTGAAAGGATTTCGAAAAATTTTCTGGTATTTTTAAAAATTCAAGAAATTTTCAACAGCTTCAAAAGGGATTACAAAAGATTCTAAAGGATTTTAAATATTTTAGAGAGAAATTTTCAAGAGTCTCGACAAATTTCAAGGGATTTTGAAATATTTGAAAGAAGATAAAGTATTTCGGGGTATTTTTAAAAATAACAAAAATTTTTTAATAGATTTCAATAATTAAGTATTTAAAAATATTCCAAGAAATTTGGAATAGTTTTTAATAATTTGAATTAAACTCCAAAAGATTTATAAGATTTCATGATATTTAAAAAATTCAAGGAATTTTCAAGAGCTTCACAAAATTTAAAGGGATTTTGAAAGATTTTAAAGGATTTCAAATATTTTAGAATATTTCAAAATATTCCAAGAAATGTTGAGTAGTTTTAATACTTTCAAGGGATTCCAAAAGATTTGAAAGCTTTTATGGCATTTAAAAAATTGCAAGGAATTTACAAAAGCTTCAAAAACTTTCAAGAGATTTTGAAAGATTTAAAATATTCTAGGATATTTTAAAGAATTTTTAATAGATTTCAATAATTTCAAGGGATTTAAAAGATTTTAGGAGATTTTTAAAAAATCCAAACAATTTTTAATAGATTTCAATAATTTCAAGGAATTTCAAAATATTTCATAGGATTTTCAATATTTTTTTTCTCAAAGAATTTTTAACAGTTTTGAATTACTTGAAGAGATTCCAAACGATTTTATGATATTTTAAAATTTTTCAAGGAATTTTCAAGAGCTTCAAAAAATTTAAAGGGATTTCGAAAGATTTTAAAGGATTTCAAATCTTTTAGAATAGTTTTAATATCAAAGGATTCCAAAAGATTTGAAAGATTTTATGGCATTTAAAAAATTGCAAGGAATTTACAAAAGCTTCAAAAACTTTCAAGAGATTTTGAAAGATTTAAAATATTCTAGGATATTTTAAAGAATTTTTAATAGATTTCAATAATTTCAAGGAATTTAAAAATATTTCAAAGGATTTTCAATATTTTTTTTTTCTCAAAGAATTTTTAAAAGTTTTGAATAAATTAAAGAGATTCCAAACGATTTTATGATATTTAAAAAATTTTCAAGGAATATAAAAAAATTCTAAAGGATTTCAAATCCTTTAGAGTATTTAAAAATATTCCAAGATATTTGGAATAATTTTTAATAATTTGAATTGAATTCCAACAGATTTTTAAGATTTCATGATATTTAAAAAAATTCAAGGAATTTTCAAGAGCTTCACAAAATTTAAAGGAATTTTGAAAGATTTTAAAAGATTTCAATTCTTTTAGAATATTAAAAAAAATTCCAAGAAATTTTGAGTAGTTTCAATACCTTCAAGGGATTCCAAAAGATTTGAAAGATTTTATGGCATTTAAAAATTTGCAAGGAATTTACAAAAGCTTCAAAAACTTTAAAGCGATTTTGAAAGATTAAAAATATTCTAGGATATTTTAAAGAATTTTTAATAGATTTCAATAATTTCAAGGGATTTAAAAGATTTTAGGAGTTTTTTAAAAATACCAAACAATTTTTAATAGATTTCAATAATTTCAAGGAATTTCAATTTTTTTTCTCAAAGAATTTTTAACAGTTTTGAATAACTTAAATAGATTCCAAACGATTTTATGATATTTTAAAAATTTTCAAGGAATTTTCAAGAGCTTCAAAAAATTTAAAGGGATTTTGAAAGATTTTAAAGGATTTCAAATCTTTTAGAATAGTTTTAATATCAAAGGATTCCAAAAGATTTGAAATATTTTATGGCATTTAAAAAATTGCAAGGAATTTACAAAAGCTTCAAAAATTTTCAAGAGATTTGAAAGATTTAAAATATTCTAGGATATTTTAAAGAATTTTTAATAGATTTCAATAATTTCAAGGGATTTAAAAGATTTTAGGAGTTTTTTTTAAAATACCAAACAATTTTTAATAGATTTCAATAATTTCAAGGGATTTTAAAAATTTTAGGGTTCGAAGGTATAAAACGAATTTATTGGACCTATAAGGTTTTAAGAAACTTTAAAAAATCCCAAGGAATTTTCTAAGATCTCCGAGGAAATATCTCAGGGAATTTTAATAAATTTTCCAAAATTTATTCTGAATTATTTTTAATTCCCTTGAATTCACTTGCATTCTTCTAAATTGATGTTGAATCCTTTTAAATTCATCCTGAATTCTTTTTAACTCATCTTAAATTCTTAGGAGTTTCATTACCTTGTTTTCATTTCAAGTTTTTAAAAATTATCCCATTTTTTGTCCCAGTTTAATCTTTAGATTCTTGTTTT
>NC_046666.1:34032200-34036470 GCF_010883055.1 Belonocnema kinseyi | reverse complement strand
TTTTTTTTAATTTCATAAGAACTTCGTAGGTAACTTTAAATGTTCGAAGCTAAGGAGAAATTTAAATACTGATTAATTCTGAAATTAATATCTTCAATTTAAATCTCTAATTCTCAGGAAACATGAGATTGTTCCGAGCTCAGAGAAATTTCTACATTTCCGGCTTCGCTCTCTTCTTGAGCCTCGTGATCCGACGCCTCGTGATTTTGATATCCGCCCAAGCAACTTTGTTGGCCCAGAGCGAAGCTGCCATGAGACAAGCCCAGTCAGCAACTACCACGGCGAAAAGTCTCTTGTCTCAGAAAACAACTGGAGAAAGCGCCCAGAACGAATCCAACGAAGCTTACGACAAGGCCGTGTCCGAACTCAAGACTCAGATCAAAGAACTGCAATCAAAGAATATCGATCTCGAGAACGAGTTGACCAAGGAAAAGAAGGACAAAACCGCGATCAAATCCCAAGCCGACTCTCTCGCGAAAGAATACGACCGTCTGAACGAAGAGCACTCGAAAATGCTGCAATCAGGCGGCGACAAGAAGAGCGACTAAATCATTTTCGGCCCTCCCTTTTCCCTAATTCCACTAGTATTTTATTTTGCTTAATTATCAAACGGTTTTTATGGTTAATTTTGGTTATTCTTTGCTTTTAAGGCCTTTTGCATTGTATAGTTTTGTTTATACTTTTAGATTAATATTAATAATCGTCCCTATTTATATCGGTTGCGCGAGTATTGTATATAAATATTAATTCTCCATTACAATCTACAATACGTACTGCTAGAATATATCATATTTATCAAACATTTGCGAAATTAGCCGTATAATGTCGATTTTGTACCTCTTAATTAAGAAAATAATCTTTTAGTCCGTAGAACCGTGAATTCTGTTTTATAAGTCGATTCTTCGGCATTTAAAGGTCACCTGCATTCTAATTGAATAGTGGTCACGTCTGCAAATCGAAACAGAAATAGTCTCACCGAAATTTCTATCTTAAAATAGAATATAGCCGCAAGAACTTGGTGTTGTCTAGAAAGTTGCGAGCAATGGGGAATTAATTGTAAAATTTAGAAATGTTTAAAGTTAACATTTAAGCTCGAATTTAAGAAGCTTTAGTCCTAAAATCGGAAAGAAAGTAAATGACCTTTTAAACTTAAATCAGACCACGGAGAAAGGTTTTGTGATTAATAACTACGACCTACTTTTTTTTTATCGCACAAATGCGAGATATTGGGCATTTAACACTCTTGGAGATTAGCGTTAACATGAAAAATATTTTATTCACTTGAAAGTGAGGAAATATGTTAATCAAATTATATGGGTTTGTTTTAGATATTTATGACTATTTAAGACATCGCATTTAAATCAGAGTCTGGTCTAAGCATTGTGCCTCTTAAAGAAAAATCTAAAAAAAATCTTCAAAAATATTTATCTGATTGTAAAGTGAATTCTTTTGCTATTTAGGAATGTAAAAGTATTTTTATAAATCAGAAATTATCCGGGAAAAAGGCAGCTTTGCAATCAAACGTTAGGTTTTTATTCGATTTTTTTACACATCGTGTTAAACGCAAAATTTGAACAAAACATTGTGGGAAAGACATAAAAGCTGAGAAAAGTGTGTGTCTACTATAAGAAAATTGAAAACATTTTCGTCTCCTGTAAGCTAATTATGTACGCATTCAATTTGAAATATACTTGATGAAACGATCAATAACAATTATATATTTTATTAGAATCAGTTTATTGAATATCGTCTAAACCGAAATGCGAACATGTTTTTAAAATTTGTTAAACTATATTTCTCAACCTAAAGTTTGGAATGAAACTGGAAGTTTCTGTATTCTATTTTAAGGCTTTAAAAGTCAATAATTATTAATTTTATACATTAAAAATTGAGAAATTCAGGGTCGCCGCAGGACCGGGAAATGACCGGACATTTTTAATATTGGGAAATGATAGTGAATTTTTTTTTTGACGGGAATTTTACAAATTTGTAGAAGAAAAATCTGCCCACGTTCGATTTCAGCAATTTTTAAATAATTAGTTGAATTGTTATGTTTTTCAATTATGCTATTATTTTTAATTTAAAGAATTTTTAAATGATTTCTTAAAGACTTGAACACATCAAAAATAAAAGCCTTTGATGTTGAAAATTTTGGAAAAAACATTTTCATTTATTAAATAAATACATTTTTTAAAATTTATCTGTACTTTAAGCAATAAAAAGAGAACAAAAACGATTCCAAATGCATTGAAAATTTGAGAATTTCCTGATTATAACTGTTTTAATTCGAAAGTCTTAATAAGAATTAAAATTAATATAATATTAATTATTCCGATAATTTTATTTTTAAATAAAAATTTCAAGGCTTCATCAATAACATATTTTTATTTCAATGTTTCAGGTCTTCCTTTTTATTATTTTTACATTAAATTTAATAAATAAATTTAGTAATATATTATTTTTATTTATTTCTCCGCCATTAAAAAATGTAAACGTGCGGTTAAAACTTTATAAACTATTTTCAACTTAAAAATAACTTCATAAAAATATAGTCGTAACGAATGGCTTTTATCAAATTCCAAAGTTTTTTACTTTAGAAAAACAGGGTGGCCGCTGGACCGGGAATTTGACAAATTTGTAGAAGAAAAATCTGTCCACGTTCGATTTCAACAATTTTTAAATAATTAGTTGAATTGTTATGTTTTTCAATTATGCTATTATTTAGCTTAAAATGCGCAATTCAAAACATTTTTAGAACAAAATTGAGTAAATTCAAGAGATATTTAGGAGTTAAAAAAAAATTATCATGCAAATTTTAGAAAGTTTTCTTCAAATCTTCTAGAATCTTTTTTGAAAATTTTGTTTCAATCTTTAAATCATTGAAAAACTTTTAAAATATTCTCTTGAAATAATTTTTCAAAATGAAAGATTATTTTTAATTTTCCTATGAATCTTAAGAAAATGTTTTTATTCTTTTGAAGCCTTTCACATTTCTTTAAAGAAATCTAAATTTTTGTTTAAAGTCTGCGAAAATCTACATTTTGTTTTATATTAGGCTATCATTTCAACTTTTACATTAAGTTTGAATCTTTTCAAAACTTCTACATATCTCTAAAATTATTTAAATTTCGCCTACAAATAAAAAACGTACAATTGTCATTTATACATCCAAATTGTAAAGAAATATTCTCAAATTTACAGGATTTTCTGAAAATTGTAGAAAAACTTCAATTAATTTTGACAGATATTTAGAAGTTCTGAAAAAATTTCCAAAATAATTTTAAATTTAAAACAACTTTTAGATTTCTCAAGATTTTGAAATAAAATTCTGAAGATTTCTAAGGACGTTTAAACTAATTAAAAAGAAAATAATTGAATTTCTAATTCAAGAAGTTTTCAGTTAAAAAATTTTCAATTTTTCAATATTTAATGTTTCTAGCTTAAAATTCCTTAAAATTATATAATTTTGAAATTTTTAAAGTTCATTGATTGATTTTTTAATTTAGAGCATTGAAAATGATAACGTGGATTTATATTTTTTTATATTAAAAAATTTTTAAATTCAAATTAAAATTTTTTAAAATTTACATTAAATTAAATTAACAGTTCCTTAAGTGGAATTTTTTTTAGCTTTAGTGTTTAATTTTTAAAATTTTATTGATCGTGAAAAATGTTTGCGAACCGGGAATTTAATTCGTCGATTAAAACGGCCACTCTGAAATTTCAAATTAGCAGCCCGAATGAACAATTCCACATATCAAACATACCAATTTGGAAGATTTAGAATTGAAAGCTTGACTTTTGACCTTCAAAATGATCCAAATTTTAGAATTTTTATTTACGCATATTTAAAATTGAAGAGTTTTTAATTTTTTGAATTTATAATTAAATTTTTAGTTAAATCAAAAATATTTTCAGCTAAAGAGATGAATCTCGAACTGAAATGGTGGAACATGCAAGGAGAATAGTTACATTTTCAGTAAGCAAAACTGCAAAAAAGATTATTTTCAAACAAATAGTCACATTTTTTATATCTAAAATCATAAAAATTTAAGTTTTTTTATTTATACATCTCTAAAGTCAAGAGTTTTGATATATAAATATTTAAAATTTGAGAATTTGATATTAAAAATGGTCAAAATTAAAGAATTTTTAATGATAAATCTTCAAAGGGGGAGGGTCAGTAAGGCCGGTTTTTGGCCTAATTTATTTTTGGACCAAAAAATCTGAAAAAATCATGGTAGTATTTTATAAGTATCCCGAGTCGATT
>NC_046666.1:33995448-34032100 GCF_010883055.1 Belonocnema kinseyi | reverse complement strand
TTCAAAAAAATACGTTATAGGTTTTTGGAGTCGCTAATTACGAATCTGGCATCCGTTGAACTCTATCGCTTCAGGTTCAAGGTCATTTGAAGGTCAAATCGACAAAAACCGGTAAAAAATTTAAAAAAAATATGTTATAGGTTTTTGGGGTCGCTGATTATGAACCTGGTGTCCGCTGACCTTTATCGCGTCAGGTTCAAGGTCATGGGAAGGTCAAATCGAGAGAAAACGCTGAAAAAGCTATAGGCTTTCGATTTGACCTTCAAATGACCTTGAACCTGAAGCGATAGAGTTCAACGGATTCCAGATTCGTAATTAGCGACTCCAAAAACCTATAACGTATTTTTTTGGATTTTTTTACCGTTTTCTCTCGATTTGACCTTCCAATGACCTTGAACCTGAGGCGATAAAAGTCAAAGGAAGCCATATTTGTATTCCGCGACCCCGAAAACCATAGTAAACCCGAGCTAACCTCAGAATACATGTTTAAGAGTGTCAAATCTCTCGAAAATACAGTTGGTGGGTAGTGGTGTTTCCTATATTTGTAGGGGTGGCTGGGGGGTGGAGGGTAGTCCGTTTAGCGTGCAATCGACTCGGGATACTTATAAGATACTACCAAGATTTTTTCAGATTTTTTGGTCCAAAAATAAATTAGGCCAAAAACCGGCCTTACCAACCCTCCCCCTTTGAACTATTAAAAAAAAAACTTCTAAATTACATCTTTTTAAAATATAAGCCTTAAAAATTGACTAATGTGTAATTCTATATTTTTTAAATTCAAGAATTTTAAATTGCAGAACTTTAAATTGTACCTGTTGAAAATTAGAATTTTAATAATTTTAATAATTTACAATTCAATATTTTGTAATTTTAATGATTTATTTTCGACATTCTTTGATTTGAAAGATTGAGAATTGAAAACTTGACTTATACATCTCTAAAATTAAAAAAAATTTCAACTGCAAATTATTAAAATTGAGGAATTTTTAATTAAACAATTTAAGTTTATAATTTTGACAATTTGCAATCAAAATTAAGCAAATTTTAAGGTTTTAAATTTAAAATTCTGTAATTTTGATGATTTACATTTGAAATTTGTTTAAATTGGAAGATTTAGAATTGCAAACTTGAATTTTGATCTTTAAAGTCATCTATATTTAAGAAATTGTATTTGTACATTTTTAAATTTAAGGGTTTTTTGCAAATCTTTAAAATCAACATTTTTAAATTAAGTTTTACACTTCAAAAAGCTGTAATTTTGATGATTAACATTTGAAATTTCATCAACTTGAAAAATTGAGAATTGAAAACTTGACTTTTGATGTTAAAAATCATAAAAATTCAAGAAAATATATTTATACATTTATAAAATTGAAGAGTTTTGATTTGACAATTAAAAATTGTGCAAATTTAATGTTTAACTATTAATAAAGCTGTAATTTTTATGATTTAATAAGAAACATCTTTAATATTAAAGATTCAGAATTGAAAACTTCACTTTGGATATTAAAAATTAGCAAAATTTAAGAATTTTTATTTATAGATTTTGAACATTAAAAACATCATTTTAAATTAAAGAATTAAAAACTGGAGGAGCTTCAATTGCAAATCATTCAAAAATATGTTAAAAAGTTTACGATTTTAAACTATAAACACTGAAAACTGAAGAAGTTGATTAATTTCTAAATTTCAACATATTTAAAATTGATCAGCAAGGTATCGGGAACTTTAATGACCGCAAAATTATCGGGAATTTTTACATGAAAGGGGAATATTTTTAAAGAATTATAATTTGAATTTACAAGAAAGGAATTTAAAAGAATCCCTGTTCCAAGTCAAGATTTGGAAGTTCTCTCTTCCGAATCTTGGATAAATTTTAGTTTTGGTTGAAAATTTAACTAATTTGTTCAAAATAAATTTTTCTAACTAAAAATCTAACTATTCCAGTAGAAAATTTAACTATTTCGCTGAAAATACATTTTTTCTTAATTAAGAATGACCTGATTCTTAACAGAAATTTAAACTATTCTACTTTTGGTTTAAAATTCATCTTCTTTGGATGACGATTGAACTATTTGGTTAAAAACTGATATTTCTTATTAAGAAATTCAACTATTTATTAGAAAATGTATATTCTTTGTGACAAATTCGTCTTATTTTGTAGAAAATTAATCTTGATGGTTGAAAATTCATCTTTTTAGTATAAAATTCAACCATTGCAGTCGCAGATTCATAACTTTAGTTGAAAAATTCATCAGTTTAATGGAAAATTAATTCCTTTAAGTGAAAATTGAACTGTCCATTTTGGTTGAAAAAAGATCTTTTCTAATTCAAAATTCAACAATTTGGATGAAAACATGTCTTTTTGTTATTGAAAATTCAACTATTTCGTCGAGAAACCACATATTTTATTAAAAAATATATCTTTTTTGGTAGAGAATTATATTTTTCTTTGCCAGTTAATCTTCTTGTTTAAAAATTCTTCTTTTCGGTTTTTTGGTTGAAGATTAATTTTAATAGAAAATTAAACTGTTTTGTTTAAAATCCGATTTTGTTATTGTTAGTAATTAGATTTTTAACAGAAAATGCAGCCTTTATATTTTTGGTTGAAAATGTATCTTTTTTTTATGCAAATTCAAATATTTGGTTAAAATTTGATATTTTTCGTTTAGAAATTAAACTGGTTGTTTGAAAATTTATGAACTTTCTGAAAAAATTGTCCTTTTTGTGGAAAATTAATGTTTATGGTGGAAAATTCATCTTTTTGGTATAAAATTGCCTATTCCAGTTGATGAAAAATTTTTAGTTGAAAAATTATCTCGTTGAAAATTTAACAATTTGGATGAAAATGTCTTTTTTAATTGAAAGTCAACTATTTCGTTGAGAATGAGCTATTATTTGATTGAAAATTCCTTTCTTTTTTGTTTGTAGAAAGGCATTTTTTTGTTGAAAATTTATTTATGCTTTGGTTTAAAATTATCTTGTTCTTAAAAAAAAAAAAAAAAAAAAAAAAAATACAAATTCATCTCTTTGATTGAACATTCATTTTTTGACTAAAATTTTGATTATTTAGGTTCTGGTTGACACATTTTTTTAGTGAAAATTAATTTTTTGTTCTTGGAAATTCAACTATTTCAGTTGAAGATTCATTGTTTTACTTGAAAACTCAGCTTTTTGGTTAAAAATTTAACTATTCCAGTTGAAGATTCATCATTTTAGTTGAAAAATTATCACTTTTGTTGAAAATTGAACTTTTTTTTCTTGAAAATCCGTTATTTTTTGTTGAAAATTAACTTTCTTAACTAAAAGCTTAACTATTCCATTTTTTGCTAAAAATTGATAATTTTAGTGCAAAATTTAAATATTTGATTCAAAATTAATTTACTTTGCAATTTGTTTAAAATTAAAAACGTGAGCTAAGCGCATCTTTCGCGCTATTTTAGCTAGTTTAAAACGTAACTGGAAAGAGCTTTTTTTCTTCAAACTGATAATGTACTCATTTGAATTTAAAAAATTTCTAAAACGATAAACGATATATCTGCTTTATTTCTATCATTTACAAGACTCATCAGTCGGGAGATAAATATGTATAAGCAGTAGATTTGTAACAATTTAAAACTTTATTACAAATTCCCGAACGTCGTATTCAGTGAATTTAATATTCGTTCACTGAAAGTTTGGACGAAATAATTATATTATTTCAGTTCAATTTTCATCAGAGAAAATTGAGATTTTATCAATTTCGAAGCGATTTTCAGTGAAGGAATATATAATGGCATAAGAAGAACTAAATTCAAAATCATGATCTATTAGCACCGACCAGCGAGAATCCGCATACGGCACTGATCCACACAGGTTGAAAATTCTTCAACCAGAGGAGCACATTGCAAAGCCTGTTTGGGATGATCTTCATAGCATTTGGCTATCTTCTTGCTATTCTCGATGCAAGGTGTCAGAACATTACCGCATCCACTCTTATCTGTAGAAAAAAAAAGAAAAAAATATTTGTGAAAAATCACAAACTTAAGGTATAGATTTTTGAAACGATAGGGAGTCAAACAAATTATTAGTACATGGAATAAAAAAACTTTTAAACTTAGAGCACAAATAATTTCAAACAAATACTTATTATGGTTCTGAGTTTTTTTTATCATTGTTCTGTCATCGTGATGAAGAAACTGTACAACTGCATTTTTATCAAAAAATGAGTCTCATTAGGTTGATACGTTATTAAAAGTCTAAATTAACTATGATAATCATTATTAAAAATTAAAATTAACGCTCGAGATAATTAGGTCTTGATTAGCACGTCTACAGCGATTTTCGAGAATTCCTGATGAAGAAACAATACACCTACAGGGTGTCTAGCGATTTTTAGAAACACAGGTCAAGGTCATTTCCAGGTTTTCCAGGTCAAGAATTTAAAATTTTCCAGGTCTCCGTTTTTTACACCAAACAATGAAATAAACGTTTGTCATACATTTAAAAAATGAGCCATTTCACTTTTTATTGGCCAGAAATGTCTAAAGAATGCCGAATCGTAAATAAACAAATTCTTAATTTTTTGCGAACATGAGTCGTCTTTGTGAAATCTTTAGGAATATTTTTAAATCTTTGTAATGTGTTTTAAATCATTGAAATCTTTGTGAAATCTTTGTGAAATCTTTGTGAAGTATTACAAACCTTAGTGAAAGCTTGAAATTTCGATGAAATCTTTGAGGCAATTTTTGACATTTTTCAAAGCTTTTGTAAAATCTTTAAAATTCTTGAAATCTTTGTGAACTCTTTCTTTAATCTTTTGTATTCGTTTAAAATCACTGGAAAATTTGAAATATTTGTGAAATTTTCCAGTGATTTGTTGTAACCGTTTAAAATCACTGGAATATTTGAAATATTTGTTAAATCTTTTGAAATCTTATAAAAAATGTTGATATCCTTTAAAATATTTAAAATGTTTTTAAATATTTAAAATCTGTTGTGCTGTACCCTTATTGAAATCTTTCAAGTCCTTGAAACCTTTCAAATCTACGAAAACTTTGTGAAATTTTTTTAAATCTTTATAAAATCTTTGAAATATTTTTGAAATGTTTCTTTAATCTTTGTTCGTGTAATCTTATCTGTTCGTTTGAAATTATTGAAATCCTTTCAAATCTTCTCAAATTTGTTGAAACCTTTTGAAATCATTAAACATCTTTTAAATGTTTTGAAATCTTTGAAATCTGGTGTACTGTGCCAATGTTGGAATCTTTGAAATCCTTTAAATCTTTAAAGTTTTAAAATGTTTGTGAAACTGCTGTGAAATCTTCATATGAAATCTGTTGTACACTCAAAAACCGAGTGGTCAACCCCTCGAAAAATCCCCTTGTATGGCCATGGCTTATTCCAATTCTGAAACTGAATTAACATCGAAATTTTAAACTAATAATTTTTATCATTTCTAAGTTGAACACCTCAACAAAAAGTGCCTTGAAATATCTTTATTTATTCTGTAATAAACAAAAGATAAATGATATCTTGACGAATAAAAAAAATTTAGCAGCAAGATTTTTTCTAAACGAGGCAATAAAAACTCTAAACTCATAATAGGCTAAACAATTTCAATTACTCTTCGCATTTCGATCAAATTACTGTTTTAAAAGAAAAGACAAAAAAAGAAGAATTAAAATTCAAGCTTTTCGTTTGAAAAAAAAACATTTAGAGGTTCCGTAAGCCTCATTTATTTCCCATCAGAAAAAAGATGTTTTTGTACATTTTATTTAGAATCGCCAATATTAGGTCAATCGAGTTGTCACTCAAAATTTCTTTTCATAATTAGATGTAAAACTCAAAGGAATTATTACTTTATAAATATCACCCACACCAGTCTGTTTTATAGGGTCCCGAAGACTCCCGTAAGTGAAAAACTGAGTTTTGCGAGTTTTTTTGCGCTAATTATCATCTTTTGAGGTTTTTTCAAATACAAATTGTTGTAATAAATGAAATACTACTTTCTAATGATAATTAGATGCTTAAGTTAATTAGACTAGATTGAGGAAATAATCAATTAAATTTAACAGAAATAATTGTTTAAACAATTTATGATTATTTATAGATATATTCTCTTAGAATCATGCTAGAAAAATGCAGTTTTTTAATCAAATTTTTCACTTTTGGTATAATTTTAAATTAGAGTGAGGTAATTATGAATTCAAGTTATCAAACGTAATTGTTTAAAAGAATTTATTATTATTTCGAATAATATTCTGTTTCTATAGAGTTAAAAAGTGGTGGTTTATTTCTGAAATGTTCAACTTTTTGTCCACTTTTCACTGAGAGCAATGTAAATAATTAATGCAATAAAAAATAAAATTTTTAAATAAATTATTATTGTTCATATCCATCTTCTCCTATATTAATGCTAGACATTTCCGATTTTTTAAACCATTTTTGTCTTTTTGCCCATTTTTTACTTAGTGAGATAATTAATGTAATTTAATATACATAATCGCTTATAAAACTTATTATTGTTTATAACTGTCTTCTCTTAGAGTAATTCAAGAAAGTTGCGGGTTTTTCTGAAATTTTCAGCTTTTCTTTGAATTTATAATTATGAAAAAATAATAAATACTGATATTTATAGTAGTTTAAAGGAAAAGACTCTCAGTTACTACTCCAAGGATAATTTACATTTAACATGCTTCAAACAAAACATTTAAAGACTTTCAAATATCTGTTTTATTTCAGAAAAATATACTTATTTACAAAAATTAAAAAGATTGCTTAAAAAATTACTCCCTCTGTTATTTATTTATTATTTTTTCAGAACTAAAAAGCCAAAGTAAAGTTAAAATTTTCAGAAAACCCCACAAATTTCTAGCAATCAACTAAGAGAAGATAGTTATTCACAATAATAAATTCTTTAAAAAATTATGGTAACTTGCATTAAATAATACCTCACAAGAGAAAAAGTTTTCAAAGCGTGAAAAACGAAAAAAAACGCAAATTTCTAGCAATTATTTAAACGAAAATCGTTATCAACAATAATAATCTATTAAAAGAATTGTATTGGTTAAATTTCATTAATTTTTACCTCGCTGTAAATAAAAAGGGACAAAAATTGAATATTTCAGAAAAAAACCGCAACTTTATAGCATTATTCATGGAAAATATTATTAAAAATACAAGTACATTGTTTAAAAAATTATTTTTGTCAGCTTGAATTAATTAATAACTCACTCTTAATTGAAAAGTGGAAATTTAGAGAGAAAAACTGCAACTGTATTGGATTATACTAAGATAATATTATTATAAATCATAATAAATTGTTTCAACAATGAGTTCTGTTAACTTCAATTGACTAGCCTGGCTCTGAATGAAAAGCTGTTGAAAAATTCGAAAAGAACGGGACTTTCTAACTCAATTCTAAGAGATAATTCCTAAAAAAAATAATAAATTGTTTAGGAAATGTATGTAAACATCTATCAGTAGAAAGTAGTATATTATTTATTAGAAATAATTTGTTATTAAAAAACCACAAAAATCATCATTGAAGCTAAAAGCTCACAAAACCCAATTTTTCACTTATGGGGTTTTTTTGGGACCCTATAAACAGAATTATGGGGGTATTATTATTACAATATTAAGTCATTTCCCTTTCAAGGTAATATTTAAAAAGTAATAATTCTGGACCCAAGGGTAGCTCTGAACTATATATCCTTTTAAAAAAGCACATCTACATTTGAATTATTTTTAAATGAAATTAATTATAGTTGGATAACATTATAATAATTATCAATTACCATAAATGTATACGAATATTAATCATACATTATTAAACTTTTAAACACCATAATAACCTGTAGTGATGTTATAAAAAACGGTATTTTTAAGAATTTAAAATAATTCCTAAGATTTTTATTTTTTAATTCTAAGAAAATTTGTGAAATATTGTTGTAAAAATATAAAGAGTACATTTTTAATTAGTATTTTCTATTGATATTCATTAAGTTAAGATTTTTACAAATACAACAAATGAAAATGCAAACGTTAGGTCATAGTATATTAAAATTGCATGCAATTTTAAATTATTATTCTGACATAATTGTAAACAATAAAAAGTAATATTTTAATCATTTAAAATTTTTAAATCCTGGCCCACGCGCCTTATTTTTAAATCAATTTTTTTTTCATTAGACTTCTTACTTGAGAATTCGAATTTTCAAGATTAAAAATGAAAAACTTAAATTTTGATTGTTCTGCAATTATAAATATAATAATAATTTATCTGTACAGTTTTTTAATTTATTTTGTTTTTATGCTAAGATTTGAATAATCAAATTGATTAATTTTGTATAAATGATGTACTTTTTATTAACAAAACTAATATTAAATAATTATTAATACTAAATTTTTCTATTTCATAGTATCTATTAAATAATATAATGTAAAAGAAAACCAAGGAAATTATTTTTGATAATTGGCCAAACTTAATATCATAACTTCAACGTAACCTAAAACTGTTGAAATAGTTAAGCTTATGTGAAATATAATTATTTTTGAATACAAATTTTATTCCACTGAAAACACTAACACATTCCGAAATTCTTCACGCTTGTAAGTTTTATTATTTTAAACAAAGATCATTAATCTAATGCTTTTAATTCAAAAACACAAGTCTCATGTGAAACACACAAAACTAAACCTAAAGTTCTTGATAAGTTGTGAATATCCTGTGAAATCTAATAATTTCACAGGATTCAAATTTATAAAGCTTCTTCGGATTCTATTTTTATTTTAAAAGACCAATTTTTCGCGTAAAAAAACAACACAACCTAAAATTCTTCAAATTTAATTAATTAATTTTTCAATTGCTGAAATATTCTAAATCTTGTTAAAATTCTAATGATCTTCGTTTTAAAACACCAATGTTTGGTGTAAAAAAGTTTCTTCATCAGGTTAGTATCTGATTTTTCTGTTAAATTACGAACGAAAAACCATAACTTACTTCAAGAAATTAAAGATAAATCTGGAAATGGTGAGGATCCAAAATTTATATATTGCACAATGATATTCAGAGACCTATGGACTTAAAACTTATTCTACAAATTTGTATTAATTTCACACTAAGAATTAACATTTTTTATTCTTAATTTAATCATTTTTTTATTCTTAAATACGTAGATTCTTCAGAGATTTAAAAATGTTTGCCAAGGTTTTATAGTTTAAAAAATATCAGTTTTGTCTTTTATTGTTTAAGACATTTTAATACTAAACTTAGTTTCTAAAATAGTAAAAAGCTGTAATCTAATAGTTTGATATTCGAAAAATACAAATTGAATCTCCATCAAAGATTAAAAAAAAGGCTTAGTCGATTTTCCAAAATTAAAAGGGAAACACGAAAATGATATCGTTTTTTCAAGCAATGGACAGGAAGGGAAGTTAATTAATTTGGAGTTAGGAACAATCGAATGCCAGGATATTTCCTCAGAGTGTCTACCAGACGATTTAAAATTGCTGGTAAATTTGTTATTTTTCCGAGCTTCTTTTTCAAATTCTAATATCCTATCTCAGATTTTTAATTCTTTTCGAAAACTCTGTGTTTAGTGTCAGAATTATATTTATTTTCGAAAATTCTCTGTCCCAAATCAGAATAATAATTTTTGTTCGAAAATTGCCCGTTCCAAGTAAAATTTTTTATTCTTTTGGAATATTCTTTGTTCTAAGTCGAAATTACAATTCTTCTGAGAAATTTCCTCTTTCAAGTCAGAATTATAATTGTTTTAGCAAGTTACTTTTTTTCAGATCTAAATGATAATTTTGGTTCGAAAATTCTATGATTCAATACAGAATTAAATACATTAATTCGGAAAATATCCCGTTCAAACACAAAATTATAATTTTTTTCGAAAATACACTCTTCCAAGTCAGACTTTTATTTGTTATATTTATTTTTTAAAATCAGGTACAACTAAGAATTTTAATTCTTTTGGATAATTTCCTGAACCAACTGAAAGTTTTGATTCTTTTCAAAAATTCCCTGTTCAAAGTCAGAACTATAATAATTCTTTTAGAAAATGTTCCAAATCACAATTACAGTCTTATATTCTGACTTTAAAAGTGATATCTTCCTCTTTTTAATTACAAAAAAAATATATTTACAATTTCAGATCAATTCTAGCTTACGATTTTGAACGTACACAGGATTTTAAAATTCCAAATATATTAAAAAAATTGTGGACATCAATGCCCGGTTTTCACAGACAGGTAGACACTCCGTTTTTATTTAAATTCTTTTAAATTGACTAAAGGGGATCAATTGGCATTTGGTGGAATTCCAAAAATCAAAATTTACACTCAACTGATTGAAGAAAATTTCACACAGAATGCCGTTAGTGGATCATTAATTGTTAATAAATATTTTAATTGAATATTGTTAATTAGTAAATCGTTATTTATTATGAGGATAAATATCTATGGGTAAAATTCCAAAAAATGATCGTAAGATTGGATTAATAACAAACTAAGAAAGGGAAGTATCCGCAATTTTTACACGGGTTTACACAAATCTAAGAGCATCAAATTTGTTTTTATGTCTTACAAATAGGCGGACTTAAGACTGATTTAGACTCCGGAGCGTGAGTTGGATCTAAAAGAAATAATATTTTTTAGATTATTATTCTACGCTATTGGGATTGAAAAATTAGAACCTGAAGTCCAAAATTAAAAATTAAAAAACCTTAGGGTGACAAGATAGCTTGATCGAAAATTCAGGACATTATCCCACTTCTCCTTCTCTTCAACATCTAATTTCCCTACATCTAAGACAATTTAACTAAAGGCGCGTTATTTAAAAAACAGGAATTCCCTAATTTTCATCGATGATTTTTTCTTGCCCCGTTTTTTATTTTCCCTGAATGTTATAAATTTTTCTTTCAGGTTAAATTTTCAAACAAAGAAATTAATGTTCAACCAAAAAAATTAATTTGTAGCCAGTGAGATTAATTTTCTACCAAAAAGATGAATTTTTAACAAAATACATGAATTGTCAACAAGACATTAAATTTTTAACAAAAGAACCAAATGAATTTTGAACCAAATATTTAAATGTTTAACTAAAAAAGATCAATTTTAGACCAAAAATTCAATAGTTTAAAGTTCAATAAAAAAAAATTAATTTTAAACAAAATAGTTAAATTTTCAATCACAGTGATTAATTTCCAAGTAAAATGATGAATCTTCAACTGAAATAGTGGAATTTTATACCAAAAAGGTTAACTTTCAACTAAAATGATGGATCTTTAACAGGAATGTTTTTTTAAATCAAAGAAGAAAGCAAGAAGATTAATTTTCTACCAAAATATACGAATTTCAACAAAATAAATAAAATTTCGACTAAATTGATGGAATATTTAAGTTAAATTTTTAATAAAAAATTTAATTTGCGACAAAAAAAAAGAATTTTTAACATAACAGTTGAGTTTATCAAGCCAAAGAGATTAATTTTCTATAAAAATGACGAATCTTCAACCAAAGAATTGAATAGTCAACAAAAGAGTTTGACTTTCAACAAAGTAATAGAATTTTCAACCAAAAATGATTAAAATTTGAAATCAAAAACATTAAAATTGAACGAAAAAGTACAAATTTTTAATTCAGAAAGATTTGACAGATAAAATAAAAGAAATGTCAATCAAACTGTTGAATTTTTCAAGAAAAAAATTAATTTACAACCAAGACGATTATATATCAACAAAATACACGAATTTTCAATCAAACAGTTAAAATGTCCAATAAAAAGGATCAATTTTAAACCAAAAATAAAATAGTTAAACTTTAATTTTAAAAATTAATTTCCAACAAGAAAAAAAAATATAAATTGTCAACTAAATGATGAAATCTAGCAATAGAAATCTACTTTTACTAATTTTAAACAAAATATCCTAACATTTCTATGTTTTTCCAGGTATATAAAAATTATCTGACAATTTCAGGTTTTATAGGTGAATACACACCCTGAATAAAAATCGCTAATTTTGGTTTTCGGGTATTAAAAATCAAGACAAAGCACAAAATGTCATACAATCGACACATAGATACTAAAACAGGACATGTCCTGATAAATCAGGACTTCTGGTCACCCTAAAAAAGTAGATCTATCTTAAGCAGGTTATCCACTCAAATCCTGAAAAAAATGCCCTGGAATTTCCAAGGAGGTTACTTTTATCCACAAAGAGATGAATTTTCAACCAAGTTGTTGAATTTTTATTTAAAAAAATATAAATTTACGACCAAACTGGAATAATGACATTTTCAACAAACAAAAACAACTTATTTTCCAAAAATAGTCCTATTTTAATCAAAGTAATGAATTTTCAATTGAAATGATGAATCTTCAACAGGCATATTTGAACGTTTAACAAAATAATTAAATTTTTAACTAAAATTATGAGTCTGCAATTGAAACCCTTAAATTTTCAACCATCAAGATTTTCTTAATAAAAAAATATATTTTCAACAAAATACATAAATTTCCAACTAACAAGGATAAATTTTGAACCAAAAATGGAATGTAGTTAAATTTTCGGTTAAAAAAATAATATTTAGCCAAAAAGATCAATTTTAAACTAAAATGATAGATTATTTAACTGGAATAGTTTTATTTTCAGAGAAGAAAATTAATTACAAAAAAAAAAAGATTTGTCAACAAAATAATTCAATTTTCAACGGGAATAGTTAAGTAGCTGGAAATAAAAATTGCTAACAAAAAAAAATTCTACGCAATAGTTAAATTTTCAATTAAAATTATGAATCTTAAAATAGAATAGTTGAATTTTTAAATAAAATGATGAGTCTGTACAATTGAAACAGTTGAATTTTCCACCATGAAGATTAATTTTTTAGTAAAGAAGGTAAAACAAGTTTCCAATTAACATGATGAATCTGCAACAACAAAATTAATTGTATACAAAAAGAGTTTAAATTTTAACCGAGTTCTTGAATTTGAATTTAAAAACAAAGATGAATTCTCAAAGAAAATTTTACTTTAATACAAAATTACTTTTAATAAAGAAGATTAATTTTCAATCAAATACTTCAACTTTCAGCTAAAAATATATAAATTAAATTTTCAGGTACAAAAATAACACTCTCAAAAAAATTTCCTGATATTTCCAAGTTTTTCCAGGCATATAAAATTTCCCTGACTTCCAGGTTTTTCCGGCAAGAAGACACCCTGGGTTTTTGTACCAGGGTGGCCGTTTTAATCGAAGAAAAAATTCCCGGTCCGCAAACTTTTTTCACGGCCAATAAAAATTAAAAAATCAAACTGTATCCTAAACATTTTTCGATATAAAGTCATAAACAATAAACAACACATTAAAGTATTCAAAGTGGAACAGTTGAATTCCAATCTTTTAAAATTGAAGTTTAAGAGTTTTTCAATTCAAAAATGGTAATGCAAATGAACTGCAAAATTTATAATTTTTATAAATTATAGAGTTCCACGTTAACATTTTCAATAGTCTAAATTAAAGAATCAAGCAATGTTCTTTAAAAATTTTCAAAATTATATTATTTCAAGTAATTTTAAGTAAGACCCATTTAAAAATTGAAAAAGAATTTTCTAACTTAGCAGTTCTTAAATTAAAAGTTAAATTATTTTTATTTTAAATATTCTAGGAAACCTTTAAAAGCTTTAAGATTTTATTTCAAAATCTTGAGAAATTTAGAAGTGGTTTACAATTTTTCAAAATTCAAAATAATTTTTGGATTTTTTTTCGGAAATTTGAAATATATTTCAAAATGAATTCAATTTTTTCTATAACTTTTAGAAAATCCTGTAAATTAAAAAAATTGAATTTAAATTCATAAATAATAATAGGAAAATTATTATTTGTAAAAATATTAGAGTAATTTTAAGAGCTATTTAGAAGTTTTAAAAAGATTCGAATTAAATTTAGAACTTGAAATAATTTGAAATACTTACAGCCGAATTTAAAATAATATGTAGATTTTTGCATATTTCCAACAAAAAATTAAGAATTTTTTAAATAATTGTAAAAGACTTCGAAAGAATAAAAAAATGTCGTGAGATTCTTTGGAAAATTGAAAATTATTTTTCAATTTGAAAAATTATTGTAACAGAAAATTTAAGAAGATTTTAAGAGATTTCAAAAATTATCGAAGAAGAACAAGGAATATTTTAAGGATTTTTTTATATTTGCAGGATTTTCAAAAATTGTAGGAAAATTTCGATTAATTTTAAAATATGTTTGAAAGTTCTGAAAAAATTTTAACACACTTAGTTTAAATTACTTTTAAAAGTTCTTCAAAAATCTAAAGAATCAAATCTTTCTGTGTAAAACAATTCAAATTCAAAATTTTTTCCTTTTATGTATTTGATTTTAATTTAAGAATTTTCAGATTTGAACGTTAAAACTGAAACGGTTTCAATTTGAAAGTCTTAGTGGTTAAACAAATGTGAACGTGTGACTAAAAGTTTATAA
Source organism: Belonocnema kinseyi (assembly GCF_010883055.1). NCBI lineage: Eukaryota > Metazoa > Arthropoda > Insecta > Hymenoptera > Cynipidae > Belonocnema > Belonocnema kinseyi. The sequence continues at coordinate 34,017,617 of NC_046666.1, read as the reverse complement.
ACTATTTTCAACTTAAAAATAACTTCATAATAATATATTCTTAATTAAAGTCTTTAATTAAAATTAAAATATTGTTTCAGTCTAAAATATTCAATTTTTAACCTATTCAATTTGAAATTTTTAATTAAAAAAAAAGATTAATTATTGAATATTCAGTAATATTTGAATTTTTATCTGAGACAAGTATATTGAAACCAAATAATTAAAAGTAAAGAATCTTTAACTGAATAGCTTGACATATAGAAAGCCTGGAATCGATAAAATTTTTAAGAGCCTTTAAACTTTGAACGTTAGAATTTTAATTCTTGTATTTGAAAAATGCTTAATTTGTAAGTGAAATTTTTTTATTTTGATGTACAATTTACAAGTGAACATTTGTAGAAAAAAATGAGTAATTTTAAGAGATATTTAGGAGTTTTAAAAATATTAAAAATTATCATGCAAATTTTAGAAAGTTTTCTTAAAATCTTTTAGAACCTTTTTTGAAAATTTTGTTTTAATCTTTGAAAATTTTTTTAAATATTCTCTTAAAATAATTTTTAAAAATGAAAACTTATTTTTACTTTTTCTATGAATCTTAGGAAAATATTTTTATTCTTTTGAAGCCTTTCACAATTCTTGAAAATAATCTAATTTTTTTGTTTAAAATCTACAATAATCTACATTTTGTTTTATATTAGGCTATCATTTCCAGTTTGAATCTTTTCAAAACTTCTATGTATCTCTTAAAATTACTCAATTTTTTTTTCTGAAAATAATAAGTGTTAATTTGTTATTTATGCGTCAAAATATAACAATTTTACTTATAAATTGAATATTTTTAAATAGAAAAATTAAAATTGTAACGCTCAAAGTTTAAAAGTTCTGCAAAAATCAAAAGATTCAAAGCTTTCTGTGTAAAAGAATTCAGTTTAAAATTGTTTTCTTTTAAATATTTGGTTTCAATTTACGCATCTTAAATGAACAGTGAAATATTGCTAAATATTAACTACTTATTTTTTTTCTACATTAAGAAATTTCAAATTAAATGGGATAAAAATTAAATAACTTAGACTCACAATATTTTGAATTTAATAAAAACCTTTAATTATGACTATATTATTATGAATTTATTTTCAAATTGAAAATAGTAAAACGCACTTTCACATTTTATAATGGCTAAAAAATGAACAGAAATAATATGTTATTAAATTTATTAAATTTTATTTAAAAAATAATATAAAGGAAGACCTGAAACTCTGAATTAAAAATACATTATTGCTAAGTCAGGAAAATTATTATTTAAAAATAAAATTATCGGAATAAATGATATATTAATTTCAATTCTTATCAAGTCTTATGTGCTTGAAGTTCTGAACGTTCAAATGAACAAAATTTTTTACTGATGATTTTGTAATCCAAAAAAGTGTGAAATGTTTGTTTATTTTCAGTGGAAATAATTTATTATTGGAAAAGAATTATAATGCATATTTGAAGTTACAGGTGGACCAATATTTATGGGAAAATAGAAATGTGGAAACATTTTTCGTTCATTTGAAAGTTCGGAACTTCAGGTGCATTCAAGACTTTCGAATTGAAACAGTTACAATCTGGAAATTCTAAAATTTTGAACGGATCTAGAATTGCTTGATCAAATCAATTGAGTAAAGATCCATTTTAGAAATTATTTATTTATTTATATTTACAGTTGATGAAATTAAACTGTTTTTATCAAAAAATTTCAACTTCAAATACTTTAAATTTTTAATTGTTTAAATCTTAAAAACTGCACTTTAATTATTTCAAAAACTGTTAAAATCGAACTTTGGAAATTTTTTCTTCAGACAATTCGTAAAATTCCCGGTTTCCCTGTCCGGCGGCCACCTGGTTTTTTATTTAAAAATCTTCAATTTTAAAAACTTATAATTTTTGTTAACCTTAAAAACTGCATTTTAAAATTCTTTAAATTAAAGTATATGCTTAAAAATTAAAAAGGAACATTTTTGAAGTGAAAGATTTTCGAATTAAGCATTCTAAACTAAATGATATAATAACTCATAAGTTAACAATTAAATTATTTAAAAAACGGTTGAAATCAAAGTTGGATAACATTTTTATTTGAAAGATTTTGTAAAATTCCCAGTAAAAAAATAAATTCACTGTCGTTTTCCCGGTTTTCCCCGGTCTCATAAAATTTTCGGTTTTCCAGGTTTCCCGGTCCAGCGGCCACCCTGTTCGTACTGCTAATAATTTTGTAACTATAAGAGTCCCTGGCCTGTCAGTATAGGAAAAATAAGATGAATAATCAATAAAAATTAATTTACCATCGGTGAACTCGGCAACGGCCTTCTTGTATTCGCACTCCAGAATGTTATTAATCTGCTCGTGTTTCTTCTCCAAATTAAGAACACGTTTCTTCCAATACTCATCCTGCTCGTCGAGCTCGGCCTCCTTTTGCTTCTGCATTTGAATAGCAGATATAGTATATTCTGGATAATAATATGATGGATACCCACTAGGCGGCCCACCACCCGGAGGAAGAGGTGCTACACCTCCTTCGGGAGATACCGGTTTCACCCTCTGACTTTGACTCGGAACTCTTACATCCTCAGGAACACTCGATGTTTCTTGAAGACCCTGCTTTAATCTCTGTACGATCGCATTGGAAACCTGGATTACACCTTCACCCTCATCCTCGTTGGTCACTGTTAGCTTATGCGCACTTTGACTAGCACCCATTTTTTTATTTTCAAATTTTACCTTCCCTTCCCGTCACTGAACAACTTTTTTTAGAAACCTCTCTTCTTCATCAAATAGGACGTAACCTATTTTGACAGAAGAAAAACTTTATTGACCAATGTCCAACTGCTTTTGGAGGTTCTCCAAATTCTAAAGGGAAATTTTTTGGAAACTTCGGTTAATAGGAAGTTATATAAATATCATAATACATACTACTATACATGTTAAAAATTCATTTGGTTAGCGCCTCAAAACACAAAATTTCATAGAGAAGAGACCGAGTGAAGAATTTCCTTTTAGGTTAAGTTACCTTTCTTACGGATCGCACCATTTTTGATAGTTTGGCGAATCAAGACACATATATGAAAGAATGGCGCTGAATTGATTGGTAAATACGACATTTAAAAATGGAATGTCAAAAAAAACAGTGTTTTAAGTTTTAACATACATCATGTATGTAACGACAGTGACGAACGCAACGTTACGCATGTAAGACACGTGTGTGTAGTGTGGTGGCTATTTTTTGAGGTTATATTATTGATATTTTGGTAGGACGTTTTAGATTTTTGTATATAATAAAAATAATAAGATACAAAAGTACAAAAAAATAATGGCCCAAGGGAAGTTGAAAATAAAAACCAAAGCTCTGCCTTCAACGAAAAAGAATGCTCACAAGAAAAAAAAGGGCGCAGCTAGTCAACGAAGAGGCAGTAAGTTTTATTTTATATTTTTAATCCTGGAATAATTCAATTATATATTTGGTTTGTATCTGAGACATAGATTGAAACATCAGCTCAAATAGCGTGGAATGAACAGAGATTTTGACACACTGGAATCTATGTTCATACTGTCTGATATTGTTAGTTTTTTTCTCGAAAATTCGTCCTTGCGCTAAAATCAGTCTATTTTTATTTTCACAGTTAAATGTTAATACTGGATTATGAATTTCTAATTAAACAATGAAGTTAAGAACAATTTCTTGAATTGCATAAAAAAATATTTATTTAAAGCATAAATTATTATAAGTAGGTATTCAAAATATTTGTAGGAAGAAAACGCATCCTAAAAACTATTTTAAATTATTTAAAATTAAAATTCTGAAAATTTGAAGATAAAACTTTTCTTTCTTATCACAGAATTGTTTTTAGAGTTGAAAAAATTTGGGTGTGTACTCAAATCCTGGAAAAAAGCTCTGACCATTCTGAATTTTTCTCTAAAGTCAACGAAATTCAATAATAATTTTCACAATTTTTTATTTTATCTTATGCTTAAAATCCAGTGCATATTTAGGTAAATTTATTGTGGCTACTGTATTAAATTAGATTGAAACCAATTCAAAATCCTAACTTTTGAAGTAAAAATATTACATTTTCAACAAAACAGACGAATTTCTAACCAAATAGTTAATTTTTAAACCCAAAAGATTAATTTTCTACAAAAAGGACGATTTTTCAACAAAATACATAAATTCTGAACCAAATAGTTGAATTTTCAACTAAAAAGGATCAATTTTCAAAGAAATTGTTGATCTTCAAACATAAAAAAAAGTTTTCAAACAAAAATGGAATAATTTAATTTTTAGTTAAGAAAATTAATTTTTTACCAAAAAAAAAAAAAACAAATAAATTTTTAACCAGTGATGCACTTTCAACGAAAATAATTAATCTTTAACTCGAATAGAAGAATTTAAAACAAATAAAAATATGGTTTAACAAAAGATTTTAATATTCAACCAAGTGGTTTATTTTCAATGAGAAAAGTGAATTTTAAACTAAAATGATAAATATTTAACTGCAATACTTTCATGATTTCCAACTAAAATTATGAATCTTTGTCTCTAAGAATTTTAAATCAAAAAGATATATTGTTAACAAGGAATTTAACATTCAACAAAATAATTTTATTTTCAACCAAAAAGATGAATTTTCAACTAAATTGATCAATATTTTACTAGAACACTTGAATTTTCAAACCATAACACCAATTTTGAACCCAATAATTGAATTTTATGCTATAAAAGGTCAACATTTAACTATAAAATGAATAGTTAAGTTTTCAGTTGAAAAATTAATTTCCAGACAAAAAGAAAAATAAACAAATTTTCATCTAAAGTGATGAATTTACAACTAAAATAATTAATCTTTGATTGAATAAAGAATTGTAAAAAAGATTAATTTTTAGCAAAAAGTTTAACATTCAACCTAGTAATTTTATTTACAACCAATAAGATTAATTTTATACAAAAAAACATGTTTCAATAAAATACATGAATTTTCAACGAAATAGTTGACTTTTAAACTAAAAAAGACCAATTTTCAACCCAATACTTGAATTATATACTAAAAAAGATGAATTTTCAACTGAAATAATGAATCTTTAATTTGACTAGAAGAATTTTAAACTTAAAGGATTAATTTTCAACAAACAAGTTTAACATTCAACCAAGTAATTTTATTTTCAACCAAAAAGATTAATTTGCAACTAAAGTAATAAATATTTAACTAGAATACTCGAATTTTCAATCAAAAAGATTAATTTTTTATAAAAAAACGAGTTTTCAATCAAACACATGAATTTTCAACGAAATAGTTGACTTTTTGACTAAAACATACCAATTTTCAGCCAAATAATTTAATTTTTAACTGAAAAAATATCAGTTTTCAACTTTTAACCTGAATTTTTAACCAAAAAGATGAATTGTCAACAAAATACATGAATATTCAATTAAAAAGGATAAATCATTAACCAAAAATCGAATCGTTACATTTCCATTAAAAAAATTAATGTTTCACCAAACAGATAAGTTCTCAACTAAGATGATGGTATTTTTAATTGCAATAGTTACATTGTCAGTTTAAAAAAATTCAACCAAAGAAAACCTAATTGTAAAAAAGTTGTTACATTTTCAACTAAAATTATTAATCAAGAACTAAAATATTTAAATTTCAATCCAAAGTGATGGATTTTCAAGTGAAATTAACGAAAAAAAAAATTAATTTTTGGTGGAACTTGAATAATTTTAATTTCGAAGCGATTCAAATTTAAATTATCGTATGAAAAATTAATATTTGACTTAAAAATATATTAGGCAAATTTGTCTATGATCCGAAAATATATTCAGCTCCATTTTCACATTTAAAAATATAAAAAAATTTTATTATAAACATTTAAAACTGAATTATTCTACAAATATGTTCAATAAAATACAAAGTAATTTAAAATTTGAAGCATTAGAAATAGAAAGGGTTTCCATTACGGAGGGTTGAAAATTAAACGAATCCGAACTTAAGTTACAACTGGAGAAATTTTTATTCACCAAGAATTGTGATGTTAAAACTATTTTATGCTTAACATCGAAAAATTCCAATTATTTTAAACAAATATGAATTGTTTAATATTAAATTTTTTAAAATTGTTAATTATACTTTTCAAAATTCAACAATTTTGATTTTAACTGCATAATTAAAACTTATGAAAAGGAAAAATTAAAAACTTAGCATTTAACATAAAAATTTAAAACTTTAAAATCTTGACCATTCAAAATTAAAGAAATTATTCAATTGCTGAGGTATCAATTATAGATAGTTTAATTTTGATCAAATGTGATTTTGAATACAATTTTTAACTGTTTATTTTCGAATCGTGTAATTTTCAATCCCTCATTTAGAATTATATTAATTCTTGAAATGTTCCAATTAAATATTTTAATATATTAAATGTTTCATTTTTCAGAAATTTTAACTAAAATTTGGATAATTTTATATTACATTAAGTATTAAAAACTAAAGAAAAATAATATACAGCTAGATTTTTCTAGGATATTGTTTCAATTTTTTAAATTGTACAAATTTAAACCATCCATTCTGAAATTGTGTTTTTTTAAAATTGAATTTGAAATGTTCAATATTTTAGAATATTTTTAAATAAAAAATAATTAAATTTTCAATTCCTGGTTCTGAAATGTTTGCTTTTACCCATTTAATATCACACGATATTATTCCAGGGTGGCCGCTGGATCGGGAAACCGGGAAATGACCGGGAATTTTATGGGACCGGGGAAAACCAGGACATGAAAGTGAATTTATTTTTTTACCGGGAATTTCACAAAATTTTTAGAATAAAAATTTTATCCAGCTTTAAATACAACCGCTTTTAAATAATTTCCTAAATTGTGATTTTTATAAATTATTATATCATTTAGTTTAGAATGCTTAATTCGAGAATCTTTCACTTAAAAAATTTTTCATTTTATATTTTTAATTTTTAAGCATATATTTTAATTTAAAGAATATTAAAATACAGTTTTAAAGGTTAAACAAATTAAAAATGAGGTTTTAAAAATATTTTTATAAAAAATAAAACAGGGTGGTCGCTAGACCGGGAATTTTACGAATTTTCGGAAGAAAAATGTGTCCAAGTTCGATTTTAACAGTTTTTAAAATAATTAAAGTGCAGGTTTGAGGATTTAAACAATTAAAAATTAAAAGCATTTGAAGTTGAAATTTTTAAATAAAAAACCGTTTTATTTTATCAACTGCAAATATAAATAAATAAATTATTTAAAAAATGGATCTTTACTCAATTGATTTACCCCAAACAATTCTAGATCCGTTCAAAATTTGAGAATTTCCAGATTGTAACTGTTTCCATCCGAAAATCTTGATAAGAATTGAAATTTATGTGTTATTTATTCCGATAATTTTATTTTTTAATAAAAATTTTCATGATTTATCAATAATATATTTTTAATTCAGAGTTTCAGGTATTCCTTTGTATTATTTATTACATTAAATTTAATAAATAAATTTATTAACATATTATTTCTATTAATTTTTCTCGCCATTAAAAAATGTAAACCTGTGTTTTGGTATTTTCAACTTAAAAATAAATCCATAATAATATAGTCATACTTAAAGGTTTTTATTTAATTAAAAATATTGTGAGTCTAAATTATTTAATTTTTATCCCATTTAATTTGAAATTTTTTAAAGCAGAAAAAGAATAAATAGTTAATATTTAGCAATATTTCACTGTTTATTTAAGATGCGGAAATTGAAACCAAATATTTAAAAGAAAACAATTTTAAACTGAATTATTTACATAGAAAGCTTTGAATCTTTAGATTTTCGAAGAACTTTTAAACTTTTAGCGTTACAATTTTAATCGTTCTATTCAAAAAGTGTTCAATTTAGAAGTTTGTAGAAAAAATTTGAGTCATTTTAAGAGATACATAGAAGTTTTGAAAAGATTCAAAATGAATTAAACAATTGCAATTATTTCAAGTAATTTAAACGTAACATTTTTTTCATAACTTCTAAATATATTTTAAAATTAATCGAAAATTTCCTACAATTTTTGAAAATCCAACATATTAAATAAAATCCTTAAAATCTTTCATGTTCTTCTCTGATCATTTTTTAAATCTATTAAAATCTTCTTAAACTTTCTGTTACAATAATTTTTCAAATTGAAAAATCATTTTTAATTTTCCTAAGAATTTTAAGAAAATTTTTATTTTTTTTGTAGTCTTTCACAATTCTTAAAAAAATGATAAATTTATTGTTTGAAATCTGCAAAAATTTAAATTTTATTTCAAGTTCAGCTGTAAATGTTTCAAATTATTTCAAATTCTAAATTTATTTCGAATCTTTTGAAAACTTCTAAATATCTTTTAATATTACTCTAATATTTTTACAAATAATAAGTTTTCTATTGTTATTCATAAATTCAAATTTAATTTTGTTTTTAAGTTGCAGGATTTTCTAAAAGTGGTAGAAAAAATTTAAAACCACTTCTAGATTTTTCAAGATTTTGAAATAAAATTTTAAAGCTTTTGAAGGATGCCTAGACTATTTAAAATTAAAATAATTTAACTTTTAATTTGAGAACTGTTAGGTTAAAAAAATTACTTTTCAATTTTTAACTTGTCTAGCTAAAAATTACTTAAAATAATATAATTTAAAAATTGTTTAAACTTCATTGCTTGATTCTTTAATTTAGCCTATTAAAAATGGTAAGGTGGATTTATATTTTTGAAACTTAATCTGAATCTTTAAACTCTATAATTTATAAAAGTTCTAAATTTTTCAGTTTATTTGCATTTCATTTAACATTGTTTATTTGAAAAGTGTTAGTACCTTCCGTTTGGCATATGTAAATTTTTGAGTATTTGAATGCACAATTTTTGAATTGAAAACTTTTAAACTTCAATTTTACAAGTTTGGAATTCAAGTGTTCCATTTTGAATGCTTTAATTTCTTGTTTATTGTTTATTCCTTTATATGGAAGATTGTTTAGAATGTAATTTGATTTTTTCAATTTCATTGGCCGTGAAAAATGTTTGTGAACCGGGAAATGGCCGGCAATTTTTTCTTAGATTAAAACGGCCACTCTGTATTCCATTCTTAATCATTTTGATTTGAAATTTTTTCGGGTATGAAAAGTTTTATTTTCCATTTTTTCCGGTTTGTAAAAGGAAATCTTTAAGATTTACATTGATTTGGATGTAAGAAAAAAAATTGATTAATATTTTAATTGTGTTGATGCGGGGCAGATTTTTTATTTTCAAGTTTTCTTATGATAAAAAGGGGAAAAAATCTATCTTTTTCTGAATCTACAGACGGAAATTTTTTCTTTTTAACATTTTTATTTAATTGAAAGAGAAGGAATTTTGGTATTTAATCTGTTTCTAAACTGGAAGAGAGAATTTTTTATTTTCAACATTTTGATTTCATGTTTAATTTTTTACCTGCAACGGAAGAGAGAAATTTTTTATTTTTAACATTGTTATTCAATTCGAAATGATGAAATTTTGGTATATAATTTGTTTCTAAATTGGAAAATTGAATTTTTGTTTTCAAATCGTTTCTGAATTGGAATAGAAACATTTTGTATTTTTAACATTTTTGTTGAGTTGGAAGAAAGGAAATTTTATTTTATAATTTTTTTTCTGAATTGGAAGAGGGATTAAGAAAAAATTTTGTTAATATTTTAAGTGAGTTGAAGAGAGAAAAATGGTAATTTTCACATGTTTCTTAAGTTTAAGATAGAAAGGAGATTTTTTTTCTGAATCGGAAAAGGAACATTCTTTATTTTTAATATTTTTATGGAGTTAGAAGGGAATAATGCTGGTTTATGATTTTTTTCATTTTTTCTTATTTGGCTGGGGATGATAAGGGGGCATTTTTTAGTTTGACTTTTGTTAAAGTTTTGAGTTTGAAATTTTTATTTAATGATATTAATGCATATTGTTTTAAAACATGGAAGAAAGTTCATAAAAATTCCTTCACAATAAAGTCTATTTTATTCAGAGAGTGTTTAACTTTTATATAATAGATTAACATATTTATGAAAAGTTCGCTGCGTTTCAATTTTCAGTATATCCAACAATTTTTAAATTTTCTCTTGTCTGAATAGGAAATATCGTAACTCATGATTGTCTGAATTGACTGATGTCAAATATTCATGTTCCAATTTTACAAATAAAACCCTTATAGGATTTAATAAAATATCCAGCATAGCAGTTTTCACAAATATCCACCATGTACATATTTTACTTAAAAAGTCATCTAAACTCAGAGAAATATTTAGTTGATTCAGTCAAACTCGATTAACATAATAATCTTAAATTCTCATTTACTTAACCAGATATTGTTTCTGAGTATAATATAACTTTACCAGAATATTTTCTATAATATAACAAATTTAATATATAATATCCATGTAAGTCTTTTCATTTTTCATATGTTGATTACATATGCGACTCATCTAAACTTCAGGTGCATTTAAATAAAAAGAAAAACGTATTTTCAACTCAACATATAATAATGATCTAGTTCAATAATTAAAACAAAATATAGTTATCACATTTCATTGCCGATGGTATAAGTTCTAAAGTTGCTAAAAATATGCATGTCCTTTTGACCTCTCGAAATAAAAAAATAGATTCATAACACTTTTTTTTTGAATGTCTGAAAGGGGCCCTAAATATGTATTTTATCACTCGACTTAGACTTTATTAGTTGATAATTTAACTCTAATCTGGCGAATCTTTTACGATTCTTTTTATTTTGTCGTGTTTAATCGGTGATCTGGACATACGTCGCTGCCAGGTGTTAATTTTTTTCTTCTTTTCACGTAATCCTTCTAAACCTGTTGATAACTTCCTCTTTAAAGTCTTTGGCGAGCTACTGTAACAGTGATCACTATCCACATATTTTTGTAAAGAATATACAGAAATTTCGGTTCTTGGAAATCCAACAATTTGGCTTTTTACTTTTTGGCTAGGCATGGCAGCAGATGACTCCTGAAATAATAAATAATTAATTATACTTGAAAATATTAGAAGTCAGCTTGCTACGAAATTTTAATTTCGAAATTCCGTCACTTTCCCTGACCAATTTTTCATTTTCCTTGGCAGTTATCAATGTTTCCTTCTGGTATAAAAACAACCTTACACCCAGTAAATAAAAAAAATGGTTTCTAAATTTATTAAAAATTTTGTTAGTGATACGAGTCATACAGAATTGTATAAGGGGCCATCCAAAAATTACGTAAGATTATTTGGAGGTAGGGGATGGGGGTTTCGCTAAATCATATTGTTTCTTATGAAGTTTCAACTAAAAAATGTAAATTTTAAGTTGAAAATATTATTCTAAACCAAAAACCAAACAAATTTTTAAGAAAATACTTAAATTTTTCAACCAAGAAGATTAATTTTCTAGAAAAAATACTAATTTAAAACAAAATACATAAATTTTCAACCAAATAGTATTGTCCATCCAAAAAGGTAGAATTTAAACCAAAAATGGAATAATTGAATTTTCTGTTAAAACATCGAAAATGTTGAATTTTGAAGCCAAAAAGAAGAATTTTCTACAAAAAAAAATATGAATTATCCACAAAAAATACATTTTCAATAAAAAACACGAGTTAAAAAATTAAATTAAAAATAAATAAAAACGAGTTAAAAAATTAAATTAAAAATAAATAAAAACGAGTTAAAAAATTAAATTAAAAATAAATAAAAACGAATTTTCATTCAAAATCATGAATGTTTTATGATGAAAATGAATATTTGAACAAAAAGATGAATTTTCAACAAATTACATGAATTTTCAACTAAACAGTGCAGTTTCAAAATTAAAAGAAAAGTTTTCTACAAATCAACTGAGTTTTTAACCTGAAAATATAAATTATTGAACAAAAAAGGTTATTTCCAAAAAAGTTTTTGAATTTTAAAGTAAAACAAATTATTTTCTGCAAAAAGATGAATTTTTAACCCAAAAGATTAATTTTATACCACCAAATTACGAATTTAAAATAAGACAGACAAATGTTTAACCTCAAAAACAAATTTTCAACAAAACAGTTAAATTTTCAACCATAGAAATGAATTTTCAATTTAAAAAATAATTAATTTTTCTTTGAGCAGATTAATATTCTGAGAAAAATACTAATTTAAAAGAAAATGCATGAATTTTCAACCAAATAGTAATGTCAACTCAAAAACGTAGAATTTAAACCAAAAATGGAATAATTAAATTTTCAGTTGAAATCTCGAAAATGTTGCATTTTGAAACCAAAAAGAAGAATTTTATACCCAAAAATATGAATTATCTAAAAAAAAAATACATTTTCAATAAAAACAAAATGAGTTTAAAAAAATGAATTGCCTAGCATTACTTGATAAATAACACGAAGTAAAAAACCCCACTCCCGGAAAACTTAGACGCGTGAGATTTTCAAAATTCTCTGTTTTTTCTTTAACTAATTTTTCAATTCAAATAATTAATATTCAAATACCAGCATTTTAATCGGCAGAATAAAACAGCGTTTCATATACAAATTAAAAATTTTCAAGTGTATTAATTTATTTCAAACAAAAAAAAAGATATAAATGTGGCATAGTTTTTATTTTAATAAAAAAAAGAATGAAATTTATACAACAAAAGAAAAGAGTTTTAAAACCAAAAAGACGAATTTCCAACAAATAAAGATTTTCCACTCAAAAAATAAATAAAAGTTTACCTAAAATATTGAACCTTTAAACCAGAAAACAAGTTTTATTTACAAAAATTCATTTTTCAAACAAAAAATACGACTGTTCAACAAAAAATTAATTTTCCACGAAACTGATGCATTTTTACGCAAAAATAAAAAAGGAAATTTCAAACTAAACAATTATTTTTACAAAAAAAAACGCGAATTTTTTAAATAAAAAATATCAATCTTCAAAAAATGGAATAGTTACATTTTCTGTTAAAAAATGAATTCTAAACCAAAAAAAAGTATTTTCCACTAAATTTTTAACCAGACACAAGCCTTCAATAAAAAAAATTTACAATGTAGTTTAACTCTGGCCCAAGTAGTTCAATTTTCAATTAAAAAAAATAATTTTCAACAAGATCATTAAACTTTTAACCAACGAGATAATTTTTCAACTTAAAATATAAATCTTTAAAAAAAAGTGATTTCAAAGAAGAACGATTTTTAACCAAAAACTTGAATTTTCATATAAAAAATGATTTTTTTTCTCTAACGGATGAAGCTTTAAATCAAAAAGATAAATTTTCAACAAAAAAAATAGTTGAATTTTTTGTTGAAAAAAATTTTAGTCGAGTTTTCACGATCAAACTATGCATTTTTTAACAAGAAATAAATTTTAACTAAAAAAATTCAGTTTTCTATAAAAAAAACAAACGATTTTTTAACCAAAAGGGATGACTTTTTAACAAAATTGTTGAATTCTCTAGCAAATAGTTTGCATTTTTATCAAAAAATATGAAATTAATCTTAAAACAGAAGAATTTTTTATTACAAAAAAGTTGAGTTTTCATCCAAAACAGACGAATTTTTTTAACCAAAAAGGAAGCATTTTTAATAAAATCGTTGAATTCTCTACCAAATAGTTGCATTTTTATCCAAAAAGATCAATTTTGTACTAAAACAGATGAATTTGTAATAAAAAAAAAATTTTATAAGTGGAACTTTTATCCAGAAAATATTTCAGTTCATTTTTCAACACCAAAATATAAATTTTAACCAAAAGTAAATTTTCTAAGAAATAGTATAATAGCTTAATTTCTAACCAAACAGTTGCATTTTTATCAACAAAATTTTTAATTTCTGCTAAAGCAGATAAATTTAAAAATAAAACAAACGAACTTTCAAAAAAGAGTTGAATTTCCAAGCGAAAAGTTAACGAAAAATGCAATTTTCTATTAACTAAAATACATTCTTAGATTCTTATAAATTCGCAGAGAATTTATTTCTCGGTTATATTTTCGGTAATATTCTCATTCTCGTTACCGTTTTTAAAGTAATATAACCGGCTCATAACTCTAAATCCGATATATAGTCTATTTTCGTACATTTATTTGAGTGGCCCTATTCAGAGAGACTGGATTGAAATACAAGCGCTCGAAGCGATAGCGCGATGGTGGGGGATGTTATAGAGCAAATATGAGGAGAAACGGCACTATTGAGAGCGGAGCCATTCAGAGAGCGGAGTGTAGTAAAATTTGTAACCACAAGATAGATTCTAAACCCAAAAAAATATGCTTTTGTAAGATTTAATTGTGATTAATACATTTTCCTCTTTGAATCTAATTTGAATAAGGTTCCACGTTTATTTGTAGATGACCGCTAAACTTCAACTTAACTTTATCGAAAATTCCCTGACTCTTTAAAGTTCTTTCTGACAGTTCCTGACCAGTTTTAAATTCTTTCACCTGCAGCAACCCTGAAAGTAATTTGAAATCCTTACCTCTTCGATTTTGGTTTCAACTTTGTTTTTCATTTGTAAATCCTGCACTAATTTCTCCAGGGACATTACCCTTTCCGTAAGTTTCTCATTTATCGGCACCAGTTTTTCTAAAGACCTCACTTTTCTCACAAGTTCTTCATTAGTTGCTCTTAGTCTTGATATTTCTTGTTTAGGATTCATTTTTACATTTGATAAAATCTATTTTAAATATGCATTAATTAGTACAATTAAATATATGATGTTAAATACTGGAAATAATTTTTGCAGACCCACAATTTTTGAATCGGCAGTAATATTTCCAAAGCTCTTGGCATTTGAACTTCCACTTGCATCAGGATCGATCGCTGAACGCTTGCAAAGAATCATTTTAACGTTGCCCTTTGTCTTTAAATTACCAAGAAGATTGACATGCACAACATTTTTCATGTCTGGTTTAGTTAGTTTTTTCGACTCATTGACATTATACGTGATGGAATCCCCCATACTCGTTGAATACTGGGAAAGAGCCATTTTTAAATTTGCATTTTTAGCAGGATTCTCCGCAATACAGATGACATTTGAATTTTGTCCTGATGTCGTAATTTGAGATCCATTTTTACCAGAAGTATTTTCTACCTGTATTTGAATACAACTGAGTAATATGCCTTTATTTTGTATTCAATTCGGAATTTTAAAGATTCATGTTATTAAATTAAAGATATAGTTTACATATTTTCAAATATTTTTAAATATATTTCCAAATAGTGTCAAAATAGTGTCATAAAATCTGTCAGGTATGAAAGAATGAACTTCAATGTGTATTTAAAATATTATTCTTTAGCCTGCAAATTATCAAAATTCCTGCTTATTTATCGCAGACTTCACAGTCTTTCCTCTTCTTCTGATTTTTCTATATATTTGCGAACCAAATTAATAGAACAATTTTTTGTTAATTTTTCGTTAAGAAATGCTATTTCTGATTTAAAAATGATATTATTTGGTGCAAAATCGAACTACTATGTTGAAAATTCAACTGATTTATTGAAAATTTGTCTGTTAGCTTGAAAATCGAACAATTTTGTTGAATATTCATTTTTGGGTTTGAAAATCTATCTTTTTCTGCAGAAATTTGATCTATTTTAGTTAAAATTAATACTGTTTGGTTACTTTTGGTTGAAAATTAAATTTTTTCTAACTATTTGATTGAAAATGTGTATTCTGTTGAAAAGTCGTCGTTTTGTTAGAAAATTCCACTATATCTTTAAAAATATATGTATCTTGTTTTAAATTCGTATTTTCTGGTTGAAAAGTCAACTATTTGGCAGACAAAAAAATATTTTGCTGATAGTTCATCACTTTTTTAGTTATATTAAACTGTTTTTTATTTATATTTGAAATACTTTC
Organism: Belonocnema kinseyi; assembly: GCF_010883055.1. NCBI lineage: Eukaryota > Metazoa > Arthropoda > Insecta > Hymenoptera > Cynipidae > Belonocnema > Belonocnema kinseyi. Next base: position 34,001,749 of record NC_046666.1, on the reverse strand, counting down.
GAGTTTAAATATCAATAATTACATTTTTAGTGGAAAATTAGTATTTTCAGGTTGAACATTCAACTTTTTTGTTGAAAATTCATCTTTTCGGCTCAAGAATTCAGCAATTTGGTAAAAAATTCGTTTACTTTTTATTGAAAATTACTTTATCAAATGAAAATTTAAAATTTTCATTGTTGATTAAACATTCATCTTTTCTAGTTTAAACATTCAAATGTTCTGTTAAAAATGTATGTCATTTGTTAATAATTCATATTTTTGATAGAAAATGAAACTTCTTAGTCGAAAATTCATATTTTGGTTGAAAATTTAACTATCTTGTAGTTGATCTGTCAACCATGGAGTTGAATTTTCAACATAAGAAGATGCATTTTCAATCAAATACTCTTTTTTTAACCAAGAAAATTGATTTTGTACAAAAAGATGAATTAAAAAAAAAATACATAAATTTTCAAGGAAATAGCCAAATTATTTTTAAATAAAAAATATTTGATAAAGTTACAATCTGGCGTTTACATTTGTTTAACTACGAAGACTTTCCAATGGAAAGAGTTTAATTTTTAACGTTAAAATCGGAAAATTCTGAAATTTTGAACTGATTCCGAATCGTCTTGTAAAATCAATAATTATTATTCGCTTGTTAATTCTTAATGTAAAGTTCAATTTTTAAAATTGAACTAAACTGAATGATATCATAATTAAAAAAGGTCACAATTTTACTAATTATTTAAAAAAACGGTTGAAATCAAAGTTGGACCGATTTTTTTCTCGAAAAATTGGTAAAATTCTTGGTCAAAAAATAAATTCACTGTCATTTCAAGGTCACCTTGAACTTGGACTGTTTTTTTTTCTAAAAATTTGTAAAATTCCCTCTAAAAAAATTAATTTACTGGCATTTTCCCTGTTTTCCCGGTCTCGTAAAATTCCCGGTCATTTCCCGGTTTTCAAGGTTTCCTTGTGCAGCGGCCACCCTGAAGTTGGACAGTTTTTTCCAAACATTTGTAAAATTTTCAGTCAAAAAATAAATTCACTGTTATTTCTCGGTTTTTCCCGGTCTCATAAAATTCCTGATTTCCCGGTCCAGCTTCCACCCTGATTCTATTAATACATTTCGAATTTAAGAGGGAAATGATAAAATAGGGAAATACTGTAAGGCCTGTCATAAATGAATACGAATCTTGATCATTTATAGTCTCAAAGAATTACATTAAAAATAAACATTGAACAGGGTGACTGTTTTAATCAAAGCAAAAATTTCTCGTTCATTTTCCGGGTTTTCTGGGTTCACAAAAATTCTTCACGGTAAATGAAATTGAAAAAATCGAACTCCAAAGCCAAAAAGTTTCCCATTTGAAGTAATAAAAACTGAGCTGCAAATGAAAGCACTTAAAGTGGAACTCTTAAATTTAAAACTTTTTAAACTGAAGTTTAAAAGTTTTTTACTTCCAAATTTTTAAAAAACTTTTATAAATTATAGAGTTCAAATATTCAGATTCAGTTCCAAAAATCCAAGTTATCATTTTCATTCCTCTAAATTAAAAAATCCAGCAATGCAATTTTGAGCTAGAAACATTAAGCATTGAACGATTACATTTTTTAAATAAACTGAACACTTCTTTAATTGAAAGTTTTTTTTAATAGTTTAAAATTACTTGAAATGCTTCGAAATTTTATTTTAGAATATTGAAACATTTACATTTTTTTAAATTTTAAACTTTTTCAGAACTTCTGAACATGTTTTAAAATGATTCGAATTTTTCCTACAAATTTTTTTAAGAACCTACCAAATAAAAAAAATCTTCCTTAAAATCTTCCACATTCATTTTTAATAATTTTGTAAATCTTTATAAATATTTTCAAATATTCTTTTATAATTAGTTTATTAAAATAAAAAATCATTTTTATTTTTCTAGGTAATGTTTTTTATTCTTCTGAAGCCAGTGAAAATTCTTAAAAAGCTTCTCAATTTTTTTATTCGAAATCTGACAAAATCTATATTTGATTTGAAATTAGGCCATGGACTATTTGCACCGAAATTTTGGTATGAATAGCCAGATTTTGTTAGTATACGTAGACACTTCGTTTAAATGACTTGGAACTCATTCCAAATTTTAAATGAATTTTGAATTTTTTCAAAACTTCTAAATATATCTTCAACTTGCTCGAAGTTTTTCTACGAATAATATGCGTTCAATTGTTATTTATACATCAAAATTCAACAATTTGACCTATAAAATTTTTTTTTTTTTTAATAAAACAATTAAAATTGTAACGTTCAAAGTTTAGCTTTTTTGTTTAGTTTTTAATATTTAATTTCTAATTAGATCCTGATTTTCAAACGAACAGTCAGATATTTATAAATATTAAGCAATTGTTCTTTTTGCTTATTAAAAAATTTCCAGGATTTTCGCTGGACCGAGAAATAACCGGGAATGTTTTGAGGCCGTGAAAAACCGGGGAATGAGAGTGAATTTTTTTTTACCGGGAACTTAAAAAATTTGTAGAAGAAAAATCTGTCTACGTTCGATTTCAACAGTTTTTAAATAATTAGTTGAATTGTCATGTTTTTCAATTATACTATTGTTTAGCTTACAATACATAATTCAAATTTTTTTTCATTTAAAATTTTCCATTAAAAATTTTTTTTTTAAGCTTACATTTTTAATTTTAAGAATTTTTAAATGTTTTCTTAAAGACTCGAACAAATAAAAGCCTTTGATGTTGAAAATTTTAGATAAAAAACATTTTTATTTGATAAATAAATACATTTTTTTAACTTATCTGTAAGTTAAGTCATAAAAAGTGAACAACAACGATTTAACAAAACGATATTAAATCAGTTCAAAATTTAAGAATTTTCAGATTTTAGCGTTAAAACTTAGACGGTTTCAATTTGAAAGTCTTAATCATTAAACAAATGTGAACGTGTGAATGAAAGTTTATAAACTATTTTCAACTTAAAAATAACTTCATGATAATATATTCTTAATTAAAGGATTTTATTAAATTAAAAATATTGTTTCAGTATACAATATTCAATTTTGAACCCATTCAATTTTAAGTTTCTAATTAAAAAAAAAAAGATTAATTATTGAATATTTAGCAATATTTGAATTTTTATTTAAGACAGGTAAATTGAAACCAAATATTTACAAGTAAAGAATCTTTAACTGAATTTTTTGACATAGAAAGCTTAGAATCGTTAAAATTTCGAAGAACCTTTAAACTTTAAACGTTACAATTTTAATTCTTGTATTTGAAAAAAGCTTAATTTGTAAGTGAAATTTAAAAATTTTTATGTATAATTTACGATTGAACATTTGTAGAAAAAATTTGAGTAATTTTAAGAAATATTTAGGAGTTTTATAAAGATTAAAAATTACCATTCAAATTTTAGGAAGTTTAAATCTTGTAGTACAATTAAATTTCAAAAATCATTAATTAAAGTTTATAAACTATTTTCAACTTAAAAATAACTTCATAATAATATATTCTTAATTAAAGGATTTTATTAAATTAAAAATATTGTTTCAGTCGAAAATATTCAATTTTCAACCCATTCAATTTGAAATTTTTAATTAAAAAAAGATTAATTATTGAATATTTATCAAAATTTGAGTTTTTATTTAAGACAAGTAAATCGAAACCAAATATTTAAAAGTAAAGAATCTTTAACTGAATTGTTTGGCATAGAAACCCTGGAATCGTTAAAATTTCAAAGAGCGTTTAAACTTTGAACGTTCCAATTTTAATTGTTGTATTTGAAAACAGCTTAATTTGTAAATGAAATTTTTAAATTTTTATGTACAATTTACAATTGAACATTTGTAGAAAAAATTTAAGTAATTTTAAGAAACATTTAGGAGTGTTATAAAGATTAAAAATTATCATTCAAATTTTAGAAAGTTTAAATCTTGTAGTACAATTCAATTTCAAAAATCATTAATTATTTTATAATTATAGTTGATTAACTAAAAATATTTTGAACAAAAATCTTCGATTTTAAATGCTTCTAATTTTTAATTGTTTATATCTTTATAACTGCATTTTAAATTTCTTTAAATCTAAATATATGCATAAAAGTTGAAAATCCTGAATCAAAGATTCTTGAAGTGAAAGATTTTAAAAATACGCATTCTAAACTAAATGATATCATAATTCAAAAAGATTAAAATTTAACTAATTATTATAAAAAAACGGTTGAAATCAAAGTTGGACAGATTTTTTCTCTCTAAAAATTTGTAAAATTCTCGGTCAAAAAATAAATATTGCGTCATTTCCCGGTTTTTCCCAGTCTCGTAAAATTTTTGGTCAATTTTCATTTTTCACGGTCCAGCGGCCACCCTGATTGAAGTTAATTTTAAAGAATTGCAAATTTTTATCACACTGTTTTGACTTGTTTTTTTTTTATTTTATAACAATATTTGCGATCTCTAAAGTGAAACCGAGGCTTGTGAATCTCTCCTTGTAAATTGATATAATTAATTAATAATACTAACGTTGTTTTTTTGCAAATTAAGACACGGAATTGCTTCTTTTCGAAGCCTCTTTCTTTTTCCACTGCTTCGAAAATCATCTGGTTGAAAATGTTCGCTGCACACTCTGTGCTCTTTTTTGGGAGTCCAGCTCTCCTTATTTATTGCCTGGAGCCATTTTTTTAATCTAACAGGATCTTCTAATGGAAAACTGTAATAAAAATATTGAAAAACTTACTAAAATTTGAAAACTGCTTAAAAATAGGGATAATTATTTGGATAAAATAATAGTTTAACAATGGTAGGTCGTTCGTGAATCAAGTTTTCTATAAGATAATCAAGTACTTACCTGTGAAATGAGAGCATGCAGTCTTTATAACTTTTATTTGCACATCCCTCTGCACTGCAGATTCCCATTTTTCAGTTTCACAATTTCAGTATAATTGCATATGGATAAAAATTTGCGTTCGTAATCGTGTAAACACTATGAAGACGTAAGTTCAGGATTATTGAGTTGGAATAGAATGGAAAGTTTATTCGGTTTAATACTAATTTTAAATAGACGAACAGACCCCAAAACATGTTTCGTGGAAATTCATTTCGCGATTCTTGATACCGCTTATCTACAGATTCGCGTTGTACACGGTAGAGTTATCGAAAGTGGAGGCGCCAAATTCAAATAAACCAGGGATTTTTTATTTTTGTTTGTAGAAATAATACTTTACAAAAAACCAAAAATTTTACTTTTTGAATACTTAAAATTGTTCATGAAAAAAGTTTTCAATCAAGTGATAGATTTTTGAAATGATTGGACAATTAAAAATTAAAGCGTTTGAATTGGAATCAGATTGACTCAAAAGATTGGGATCAAACAATTTAAAATTAAATGTAGCGTTATTTGAAAATCTCAAATTTTAGCACCTAAAATTCAACATTTTCTAATTGAATAATTGTAAATTCCGCTTATGTACAGATTCAAGCTGCACTCGATCGAGTTATCGATAGTGGAAGCGCCAAATTCAAATGGACCAGGGATATAAATTAGGATGCCCCTATTTCGCCCACTGATCATAACCTTATAAGCTTGATGCGTATTTCTTTTCTAACAGCAAACTAAACAAAAAGTTAAAATTTTTCTGCCTGATAAACACATGACTCATTTTATTTATATAGCTTATTATTCTTACGATTAGATTTAATTAAAACATACATTAAGCGATTCAAAATACGCGGGCTGGTAATTGCGCATGCGCAACCTTTTACATGCGGCGTTTTACAGCGTCACTGTAATTTCACAAGGCTAATGTAAAATTCCATTCTTCCAAAACTGCTTTTCACGATCTGTGTGCGATTTTACACTATCGTGTTATTTCTACCTAATTTTGATAAATTTACCACAGTAATCACTGGTATTTTTATGTCCTATGATCTTTGTGGTAAAATTACATGAAATTTTTTACAGTGTACAGGATCGCGTTGTACTCGATCGAGTTATCGAAAATGGAAACGCTCAGTTAAAATGGAGAAGGGAATTTTTATTTATTTTTGTAAAAGTATTACTTTGCAAATAACCAAAAAAAAAACATAAAATATTACAGTTTGAATGCTTAAAATCGTTTATTAAAAAACAATTAAAATTAAGTAAAAGAACTTTGAAAATTTTAAATAATTTAAAATTGAAAGATGCATTATTTCCAATTTTAGCACTTAAATGAACAAATTTACAATTTAATAATTGTAAATATAAATTATTCAAAGATGAAAAATTCTAATTTGTTCAGCATTTTCCAATCAAAACTCAAAATCAACATATTACTTTAAAAAAG